>NC_090726.1:42355613-42470613 GCF_036898095.1 Palaemon carinicauda | reverse complement strand
AATTGGACATTTTGCTTGACCAATACCTTGACCTTTGACCTTAACATGTATTAATTGGCGTGGATTTTCATACACTCAAATATGAATCAAGTTTGAAGTCTCTGTGACAACGATGTCCAAACTTATGGCTGATTACGTGAATTGGACATTTTGCTTGACCAATACCTTGACCTTTGACCTTAACATGTATTAATTGGCGTGGATTTTCATACACTCAAATATGAATCAAGTTTGAAGTCTCTGTGACAACGATGTCCAAACTTATGGCTGATTACGTGAATTGGACTTTTTGCTTGACCATGACCTTGACCTATGAACTTGACCTTCCAAAATTTAATCATTTCCACCTTTTTACATAACAGTTAATCCCTGCAAGTTTCATTACTCTTCCATCAAAATTGTGGCCTGGAAGCTATTCACAAACAAACACACACATACACAAGCAAACAGACAAACAGGAGGTAAAACATAACCTCCTTCCAATTTCGTTGGCGGGGGTAAATAATAATTGAAAAAACCCTCCATTATTAATTCATTTGTACCAATCCTTGCCCCAAAGCAAATCAAATCCTAACCTGTGCTCCTACAATCCTTTAACACGAAATACGATGTCATAACTTCCAGTTATCAAAGTTTTTCAGTGAGATCAAAAATTATCAGATAACTAGAGTTCTCTTGCTTGAGGGTACACTCGGGCACACTATTCTATCTTATCTATCTTCTCTTTTTTTTATATAGGAAAGGTCTATTCTAATATTGTTACTGTTCTTAAAATATTTCCTTTTAATTTTTCATTACTTCTCTTGTAGTTTATTTCCTTCTTTTCTTTCCTCCCTGGGCTATTTTTCCCTGTTTGAGCCCTTGGGCTTATGGCTCTGCTTTTCCAACCATGGTTGTAGTTTAGCTAACAACAACAACAACAACAACAATAATACCCGTTTCCTCAACTTGCTTTCAAAGGCTGAAATTCTATTGAAGCTTCAAATATAAATGACCGTACCTCTGATGAAGTGGGTGGTGAATCATGTACCTGATAATTACTAATACTGCAGTGGGTAGCAGTCTCTTTGAAACGTCCCTGCCTGGCGTTCTTCCAGACTGGGGTTCAAGTCCTGTTTAATTTCTATAGTTTCTTGTAGTGTCTGTAACCTCACCATCCTTGTGAGCTAAGGAAGAGGGGAGGGTTTGGGGGAGACTTTAGGTCTACTTGCTGAGTCAGCAGCAACGTATTGCCTGGCCCTCCCTGGTCTTAGCTTGGGTGGAGAGGTGGCTAGGGCACTGATCTGAGTCATCAGCAGCCATTCTCTGGCCCTCCCTGGTCTTAGCTTGGGTGGAGAGGTGGCTAGGGCACTGATCTGAGTCATCAGCAGCCATTCTCTGGCCCTCCCTGGTCTTAGCTTGGGTGGAGAGGTGGCTAGGGCGCTGATCTGAGTCATCGGCAGCTATTGCCTGACCATTGCGGGTCTTAGCTTGGGTGGAGAGGTGGCTAGGGCACTGATCTGAGTCATCAGCAGCCATTCTCTGGCCCTCCCTGGTCTTAGCTTGGGTGGAGAGGTGGCTAGGGCACTGATCTGAGTCATCAGCAGCCATTCTCTGGCCCTCCCTGGTCTTAGCTTGGGTGGAGAGGTGGCTAGGGCGCTGATCTGAGTCATCGGCAGCTATTGCCTGACCATTGCGGGTCTTAGCTTGGGTGGAGAGGTGGCTAGGGCACTGATCTGAGTCATCAGCAGCCATTCTCTGGCCCTCCCTGGTCTTAGCTTGGGTGGAGAGGTGGCTAGGGCACTGATCTGAGTCATCAGCAGCCATTCTCTGGCCCTCCCTGGTCTTAGCTTGGGTGGAGAGGTGGCTAGGGCACTGATCTGAGTCATCAGCAGCCATTCTCTGGCCCTCCCTGGTCTTAGCTTGGGTGGAGAGGTGGCTAGGGCGCTGATCTGAGTCATCGGCAGCTATTGCCTGACCATTGCGGGTCTTAGCTTGGGTGGAGAGGTGGCTAGGGCACTGATCTGAGTCATCAGCAGCCATTCTCTGGCCCTCCCTGGTCTTAGCTTGGGTGGAGAGGTGGCTAGGGCACTGATCTGAGTCATCAGCAGCCATTCTCTGGCCCTCCCTGGTCTTAGCTTGGGTGGAGAGGTGGCTAGGGCACTGATCTGAGTCATCAGCAGCCATTCTCTGGCCCTCCCTGGTCTTAGCTTGGGTGGAGAGGTGGCTAGGGCGCTGATCTGAGTCATCGGCAGCTATTGCCTGACCATTGCGGGTCTTAGCTTGGGTGGAGAGGTGGCTAGGGCACTGATCTGAGTCATCAGCAGCCATTCTCTGGCCCTCCCTGGTCTTAGCTTGGGTGGAGAGGTGGCTAGGGCGCTGATCTGAGTCATCGGCAGCTATTGCCTGACCATTGCGGGTCTTAGCTTGGGTGGAGAGGTGGCTAGGGCACTGATCTGAGTCATCAGCAGCCATTCTCTGGCCCTCCCTGGTCTTAGCTTGGGTGGAGAGGTGGCTAGGGCACTGATCTGAGTCATCAGCAGCCATTCTCTGGCCCTCCCTGGTCTTAGCTTGGGTGGAGAGGTGGCTAGGGCACTGATCTGAGTCATCAGCAGCCATTCTCTGGCCCTCCCTGGTCTTAGCTTGGGTGGAGAGGTGGCTAGGGCGCTGATCTGAGTCATCGGCAGCTATTGCCTGACCATTGCGGGTCTTAGCTTGGGTGGAGAGGTGGCTAGGGCACTGATCTGAGTCATCAGCAGCCATTCTCTGGCCCTCCCTGGTCTTAGCTTGGGTGGAGAGGTGGCTAGGGCACTGATTTGAGTCATCAGCAGCCATTCTCTGGCCCTCCCTGGTCTTAGCTTGGGTGGAGAGGTGGCTAGGGCACTGATCTGAGTCATCAGCAGCCATTCTCTGGCCCTCCCTGGTCTTAGCTTGGGTGGAGAGGTGGCTAGGGCGCTGATCTGAGTCATCGGCAGCTATTGCCTGACCATTGCGGGTCTTAGCTTGGGTGGAGAGGTGGCTAGGGCACTGATCTGAGTCATCAGCAGCCATTCTCTGGCCCTCCCTGGTCTTAGCTTGGGTGGAGAGGTGGCTAGGGCACTGATCTGAGTCATCAGCAGCCATTCTCTGGCCCTCCCTGGTCTTAGCTTGGGTGGAGAGGTGGCTAGGGCACTGATCTGAGTCATCAGCAGCCATTCTTTGGCCCTCCCTGGTCTTAGCTTGGGTGGAGAGGTGGCTAGGGCACTGATCTGAGTCATCAGCAGCCATTCTCTGGCCCTCCCTGGTCTTAGCTTGGGTGGAGAGGTGGCTAAGGCGCTGATCTGAGTCATCGGCAGCTATTGCCTGACCATTGCGGGTCTTAGCTTGGGTGGAGAGGTGGCTAGGGCACTGATCTGAGTCATCAGCAGCCATTCTCTGGCCCTCCCTGGTCTTAGCTTGGGTGGAGAGGTGGCTAGGGCACTGATCTGAGTCATCAGCAGCCATTCTCTGGCCCTCCCTGGTCTTAGCTTGGGTGGAGAGGTGGCTAGGGCACTGATCTGAGTCATCAGCAGCCATTCTCTGGCCCTCCCTGGTCTTAGCTTGGGTGGAGAGGTGGCTAGGGCGCTGATCTGAGTCATCAGCAGCCATTCTCTGGCCCTCCCTGGTCTTAGCTTGGGTGGAGAGGTGGCTAGGGCGCTGATCTGAGTCATCGGCAGCTATTGCCTGACCATTGCGGGTCTTAGCTTGGGTGGAGAGGTGGCTAGGGCACTGATCTGAGTCATCAGCAGCCATTCTCTAGCCCTCCCTGGTCTTAGCTTGGGTGGAGAGGTGGCTAGGGCACTGATCTGAGTCATCAGCAGCCATTCTCTGGCCCTCCCTGGTCTTAGCTTGGGTGGAGAGGTGGCTAGGGCACTGATCTGAGTCATCAGCAGCCATTCTCTGGCCCTCCCTGGTCTTAGCTTGGGTGGAGAGGTGGCTAGGGCGCTGATCTGAGTCATCGGCAGCTATTGCCTGACCATTGCGGGTCTTAGCTTGGGTGGAGAGGTGGCTAGGGCACTGATCTGAGTCATCAGCAGCCATTCTCTGGCCCTCCCTGGTCTTAGCTTGGGTGGAGAGGTGGCTAGGGCACTGATCTGAGTCATCAGCAGCCATTCTCTGGCCCTCCCTGGTCTTAGCTTGGGTGGAGAGGTGGCTAGGGCGCTGATCTGAGTCATCAGCAGCCATTCTCTGGCCCTCCCTGGTCTTAGCTTGGGTGGAGAGGTGGCTAGGGCGCTGATCTGAGTCATCGGCAGCTATTGCCTGACCATTGCGGGTCTTAGCTTGGGTGGAGAGGTGGCTAGGGCACTGATCTGAGTCATCAGCAGCCATTCTCTGGCCCTCCCTGGTCTTAGCTTGGGTGGAGAGGTGGCTAGGGCACTGATCTGAGTCATCAGCAGCCATTCTCTGGCCCTCCCTGGTCTTAGCTTGGGTGGAGAGGTGGCTAGGGCGCTGATCTGAGTCATCGGCAGCTATTGCCTGGCCATTGCAGGTCTTAGCTTGGGTGGAGAGGTGGCTAGGGCACTGATCTGAGTCATCAGCAGCCATTCTCTGGCCCTCCCTGGTCTTAGCTTGGGTGGAGAGGTGGCTAGGGCGCTGATCTGAGTCATCGGCAGCTATTGCCTGGCCATTGCAGGTCTTAGCTTGGGTGGAGAGGTGGCTAGGGCACTGATCTGAGTCATCAGCAGCCATTCTCTGGCCCTCCCTGGTCTTAGCTTGGGTGGAGAGGTGGCTAGGGCACTGATCTGAGTCATCAGCAGCCATTCTCTGGCCCTCCCTGGTCTTAGCTTGGGTGGAGAGGTGGCTAGGGCACTGATCTGAGTCATCAGCAGCCATTCTCTGGCCCTCCCTGGTCTTAGCTTGGGTGGAGAGGTGGCTAGGGCGCTGATCTGAGTCATCGGCAGCTATTGCCTGGCCATTGCAGGTCTTAGCTTGGGTGGAGAGGTGGCTAGGGCACTGATCTGAGTCATCAGCAGCCATTCTCTGGCCCTCCCTGGTCTTAGCTTGGGTGGAGAGGTGGCTAGGGCACTGATCTGAGTCATCAGCAGCCATTCTCTGGCCCTCCCTGGTCTTAGCTTGGGTGGAGAGGTGGCTAGGGCGCTGATCTGAGTCATCGGCAGCTATTGCCTTGCCATTGCAGGTCTTAGCTTGGGTGGAGAGGTGGCTAGGGCACTGATCTGAGTCATCAGCAGCCATTCTCTGGCCCTCCCTGGTCTTAGCTTGGGTGGAGAGGTGGCTAGGGCGCTGATCTGAGTCATCAGCAGCCATTCTCTGGCCCTCCCTGGTCTTAGCTTGGGTGGAGAGGTGGCTAGGGCGCTGATCTGAGTCATCAGCAGCCATTCTCTGGCCCTCCCTGGTCTTAGCTTGGGTGGAGAGGTGGCTAGGGCGCTGATCTGAGTCATCGGCAGCTATTGCCTGACCATTGCGGGTCTTAGCTTGGGTGGAGAGGTGGCTAGGGCACTGATCTGAGTCATCAGCAGCCATTCTCTGGCCCTCCCTGGTCTTAGCTTGGGTGGAGAGGTGGCTAGGGCACTGATCTGAGTCATCAGCAGCCATTCTCTGGCCCTCCCTGGTCTTAGCTTGGGTGGAGAGGTGGCTAGGGCGCTGATCTGAGTCATCGGCAGCTATTGCCTGGCCATTGCAGGTCTTAGCTTGGGTGGAGAGGTGGCTAGGGCACTGATCTGAGTCATCAGCAGCCATTCTCTGGCCCTCCCTGGTCTTAGCTTGGGTGGAGAGGTGGCTAGGGCGCTGATCTGAGTCATCGGCAGCTATTGCCTGGCCATTGCAGGTCTTAGCTTGGGTGGAGAGGTGGCTAGGGCACTGATCTGAGTCATCAGCAGCCATTCTCTGGCCCTCCCTGGTCTTAGCTTGGGTGGAGAGGTGGCTAGGGCGCTGATCTGAGTCATCGGCAGCTATTGCCTGGCCATTGCAGGTCTTAGCTTGGGTGGAGAGGTGGCTAGGGCACTGATCTGAGTCATCAGCAGCCATTCTCTGGCCCTCCCTGGTCTTAGCTTGGGTGGAGAGGTGGCTAGGGCGCTGATCTGAGTCATCGGCAGCTATTGCCTGGCCATTGCAGGTCTTAGCTTGGGTGGAGAGGTGGCTAGGGCACTGATCTGAGTCATCAGCAGCCATTCTCTGGCCCTCCCTGGTCTTAGCTTGGGTGGAGAGGTGGCTAGGGCGCTGATCTGAGTCATCGGCAGCTATTGCCTGGCCATTGCAGGTCTTAGCTTGGGTGGAGAGGTGGCTAGGGCACTGATCTGAGTCATCAGCAGCCATTCTCTGGCCCTCCCTGGTCTTAGCTTGGGTGGAGAGGTGGCTAGGGCGCTGATCTGAGTCATCGGCAGCTATTGCCTGGCCATTGCAGGTCTTAGCTTGGGTGGAGAGGTGGCTAGGGCACTGATCTGAGTCATCAGCAGCCATTCTCTGGCCCTCCCTGGTCTTAGCTTGGGTGGAGAGGTGGCTAGGGCGCTGATCTGAGTCATCGGCAGCTATTGCCTGGCCATTGCAGGTCTTAGCTTGGGTGGAGAGGTGGCTAGGGCACTGATCTGAGTCATCAGCAGCCATTCTCTGGCCCTCCCTGGTCTTAGCTTGGGTGGAGAGGTGGCTAGGGCGCTGATCTGAGTCATCGGCAGCTATTGCCTGGCCATTGCAGGTCTTAGCTTGGGTGGAGAGGTGGCTAGGGCACTGATCTGAGTCATCAGCAGCCATTCTCTGGCCCTCCCTGGTCTTAGCTTGGGTGGAGAGGTGGCTAGGGCGCTGATCTGAGTCATCGGCAGCCATTCTCTGGCCCTCCCTGGTCTTAGCTTGGGTGGAGAGGTGGCTAGGGCGCTGATCTGAGTCATCGGCAGCTATTGCCTTGCCATTGCAGGTCTTAGCTTGGGTGGAGAGGTGGCTAGGGCGCTGATCTGAGTCATCGGCAGCTATTGCCTGGCCATTGCAGGTCTTAGCTTGGGTGGAGAGGTGGCTAGGGCGCTGATCTGAGTCATCGGCAGCTATTGCCTGGCCATTGCAGGTCTTAGCTTGGGTGGAGAGGTGGCTAGGGCGCTGATCTGAGTCATCGGCAGCTATTGCCTGGCCATTGCAGGTCTTAGCTTGGGTGGAGAGGTGGCTAGGGCGCTGATCTGAGTCATCGGCAGCTATTGCCTGGCCATTGCAGGTCTTAGCTTGGGTGGAGAGGTGGCTAGGGCGCTGATCTGAGTCATCGGCAGCTATTGCCTGGCCATTGCAGGTCTTAGCTTGGGTGGAGAGGTGGCTAGGGCGCTGATCTGAGTCATCGGCAGCTATTGCCTGGCCATTGCAGGTCTTAGCTTGGGTGGAGAGGTGGCTAGGGCGCTGATCTGAGTCATCGGCAGCTATTGCCTGGCCATTGCAGGTCTTAGCTTGGGTGGAGAGGTGGCTAGGGCGCTGATCTGAGTCATCGGCAGCTATTGCCTGGCCATTGCAGGTCTTAGCTTGGGTGGAGAGGTGGCTAGGGCGCTGATCTGAGTCATCGGCAGCTATTGCCTGGCCATTGCAGGTCTTAGCTTGGGTGGAGAGGTGGCTAGGGCGCTGATCTGAGTCATCGGCAGCTATTGCCTGGCCATTGCAGGTCTTAGCTTGGGTGGAGAGGTGGCTAGGGCGCTGATCTGAGTCATCGGCAGCTATTGCCTGGCCATTGCAGGTCTTAGCTTGGGTGGAGAGGTGGCTAGGGCGCTGATCTGAGTCATCGGCAGCTATTGCCTGGCCATTGCAGGTCTTAGCTTGGGTGGAGAGGTGGCTAGGGCGCTGATCTGAGTCATCGGCAGCTATTGCCTGGCCATTGCAGGTCTTAGCTTGGGTGGAGAGGTGGCTAGGGCGCTGATCTGAGTCATCGGCAGCTATTGCCTGGCCATTGCAGGTCTTAGCTTGGGTGGAGAGGTGGCTAGGGCGCTGATCTGAGTCATCGGCAGCTATTGCCTGGCCATTGCAGGTCTTAGCTTGGGTGGAGAGGTGGCTAGGGCGCTGATCTGAGTCATCGGCAGCTATTGCCTGGCCATTGCAGGTCTTAGCTTGGGTGGAGAGGTGGCTAGGGCGCTGATCTGAGTCATCGGCAGCTATTGCCTGGCCATTGCAGGTCTTAGCTTGGGTGGAGAGGTGGCTAGGGCGCTGATCTGAGTCATCGGCAGCTATTGCCTGGCCATTGCAGGTCTTAGCTTGGGTGGAGAGGTGGCTAGGGCGCTGATCTGAGTCATCGGCAGCTATTGCCTGGCCATTGCAGGTCTTAGCTTGGGTGGAGAGGTGGCTAGGGCGCTGATCTGAGTCATCGGCAGCTATTGCCTGGCCATTGCAGGTCTTAGCTTGGGTGGAGAGGTGGCTAGGGCGCTGATCTGAGTCATCGGCAGCTATTGCCTGGCCATTGCAGGTCTTAGCTTGGGTGGAGAGGTGGCTAGGGCGCTGATCTGAGTCATCGGCAGCTATTGCCTGGCCATTGCAGGTCTTAGCTTGGGTGGAGAGGTGGCTAGGGCGCTGATCTGAGTCATCGGCAGCTATTGCCTGGCCATTGCAGGTCTTAGCTTGGGTGGAGAGGTGGCTAGGGCGCTGATCTGAGTCATCGGCAGCTATTGCCTGGCCATTGCAGGTCTTAGCTTGGGTGGAGAGGTGGCTAGGGCGCTGATCTGAGTCATCGGCAGCTATTGCCTGGCCATTGCAGGTCTTAGCTTGGGTGGAGAGGTGGCTAGGGCGCTGATCTGAGTCATCGGCAGCTATTGCCTGGCCATTGCAGGTCTTAGCTTGGGTGGAGAGGTGGCTAGGGCACTGATCGGAGTCATCAGCAGTCATTCTCTGGCCCTCCCTGGTCTTAACTTGGGTAGGAAGGGCGCTAGGGCGCTGATTGGAGTCATCAGCAGCCATTCTCTGCCCCTCCCTGGTCTTAGCTTGGATGGAGAGGTGGCTAGGGCCCTGATCTGAGTCATCAGCAGCCACTGTCGGGCCCTCCCTGGTCTTAGCTTAGGTAGAGTGGGGGATGGGGTGCTGCTCTGAGTCATCAGCAGCCATTGCCTGGCCATCCTTGGTCTTAGCTTGGATGGATGGGGCTTGGGACCTGATCATATGTATATATGTTCAGTCTCTAGGGCAATGTCTTACTAGCTAAGGCAACGTCACTGTCCCTTGCCTCTCCCATTCATTAATAGCCATTAAACCATTTAAAAAACTACTAACCTCATCGTTGGAATCAGCAATTTCAGAAGAAAGAAAATAAGAAAAAAATCTTTCCATAAAAGCACAAACTCCCCCTCAGAAAAACGATTTTTTCATGGCCTTAATGAATCAACTCCTTCACAAGCTTTTAAACTCCCAACATGTTCACCTTATCGCATCACTGGAGTGACGAGATACCAGGATCCTCTTATGCTATCAGCTGATATGGAGCTCAACTGGTGGTGAGCGAGCGACACATTCAAGATTACAGACTACTTGGAAGTTAGAAAGTTATTGTTATTGTTATTATCATTATCCAAAGCTGTTCATATGGAACATCCATATATGACCAATGATTTGTTCAGCTTCCATGCACAGAACTGAAGGTCTATCAGTAAGAAAAGTGAGCTTAAAGAGAACAGAAGCACAGTATAGATGAATATTACAAAATTAACCCAAAAAAAAAAAAAAAAAAGTGGGATATTGTAAAAACAGTATTACTGTACCATTTTCTCTATCTTCAATTTGGGATCACACTCTTTCAACTCCTGCTGTTGAGTTTGATGGGAACCATGCATTCTTCAGTATAGGTTTGTTTTTTGTCTGTTTTCACTACTGTTCATAACCTTACATGACTAAGAACTTTGGAGGGGGGTCATCAGCAGTCAATGTATGGTCTTCCCTGGTCCTAGCTTGGGTGGAGGTGGGACTTGCTTAGTCTCCTGGATATAGCAGGTTCATCTTCTGAGTCATCAGCAGCCATTGTATGGTCTTCCCTGGTCATAGCTTGGGTGGAGGATGAACTTGCTTAGTCTCCAGGATTTAGCCAGTTCATCTTCTGAGTCATCAGCAGCCAATGAATGGTCTTCCCTAGTCCTAGCTTAGGTGGAGGAAGGACTTGATTGGTCTCCAGGATATAGTAGGTCCACCTGCTGAGTCATCAGCAGCCAATACATGGTCTTAACTGGTCCTAGCTTGGGTGGAGGGACTTTCTTGGTCTCCAGGATATAGTCCTGGCCCTTGTCATTGCTCCTCATGAGTAACCTTTAAACATGAATCCTCTTTGAAGACCATCACTGTTGTGACATATAGCTATATTGTGTCAACTATTCTAAATAAAATACTCATTGGCTAGGCATGGAGCTCATAAGGGCATTAAGTTCTGTCTTTTAGGCTCCAGCATAAAAAACTCTTGATCAGAGATAGCAACTAATACAGAACTATCTCTTTAATTTACGATAGCTTAAGGCTTACTTATGAATTTGAGCCAAACGCTCTACCGCTATGATCAGGGAGACCATCCAGTGCCAAGTTGCAATGAAGGGTAAAGATTTAAGCTTGCTTTACACGAGCAGATTTGTTCCGTGCGGAAATATTTCCTCGTTATAAAGTATGTCTTCACGCGAGAGGAATTTCCCTGAGCGGCCTCGTAGTTCCTATAAGCCGCTACACTGGAACCCCGCGGGTTAGCAGTGCAAACAGCTTGTATATCACTACCGCTCGGAAATTCTTCCTAGCGGACAGCGTGTGAAGGGCCTCATCGGTCTTCACCGATCTAATTCCCGAATCCCCGAGGACAAAACCAAGCGGGATCAATCCCCTCGCCTGAAGCGAACCTAGGAGGTTGGAAAGCAAGGAAGGAAGGTATGGCAGAAGGCTAAAACTAGATTGCAGCTAAGGGCCGAAACGGCGCTGTAAACACCATTTAGCATAACTTACAGGGACACCCCAAAGGGTGGACTGATGGCCCCAATGCCCCCAAGAATATTGATTTTATCAAATTTAGACAAAAAATTGAGCACACTGAGATATCAAGGAAGTTGGGTCCTATGCAGTACATCAGGCAACCAACCCCTTAATGTAGGGATAGTTGTGGGATAGACGAGATGCTTTGCTAGAAGGCATTAGAGAGGGCGCGTCAGGCAACCGACCCCTTAATGTAGGGATAGTTGTGGGATAGACGAGATGCTTTGCTAGAAGGCATTAGAGAGGGCGCGTCGGGCAACCGACCCCTTAATGTAGGGATAGTGGTGAGATAGAATAGATGCTTTGATGGAAGGCATTGGCGAGGGGGCATTAGGCAACCGACCCCTTAATGTAAGGATAGTGGTGGGATAGAATAGACGCTTTGACAGAAGGCATTGGAGAGAGCGCATCAGGCAGCCCACCCCTTAATGTAGGGAAAGAAGAAGATACACCAATCCTAGGTCACGGTAGACTTCGATGCATTTTTAGATATAAAACATACACTTTATCTACAACATAGTAAGAACCATCTTTCTCATAATAACTCGAACCTCGAATTCTTATCAGAGCATTTATCTCTCTGATTATAGACCAGAATACCTTTGGAACATTGGTGAAAAAAAAAATGAAGATAAAGATAAAATAAAAGATTATCTTTGAAGTATAAGTTTCGGCTGAGGAAACATGCAAACTACTTTGTTAGGTCTGAAGTAATCCCTATTCTATGTTTTATGTATTTTACTATATAGGATGAGGACCTGTAAACAGAGTGAAAGTTTATGGGAAAATAGTCTATATATGAAAAATGTATCAATGTTATTACTGTTGTGAAAATATTTAATATTAATTGTTCATTATCTCTCTTGCAGTTTATTTATTTCTTTATTTCCTTTATTCACTGGGCTATCTTTCCCTTGGGCTTATAGCAGCCTGCTTATTATTAATTTTCTCTTTTTCTTCTTTCATAAAAGCTGAAACTGAGTTTCAATTATTGAAAGAGTCAATATCCACTTCAAATTAGTTTCTGTTATTAAAAGAGCCAATATCCAATTCAAATTAGAGCTGCTGTTATTGAAAGAGTCAATATCCACTTCAAATTGGAGTTTCTCTTATTGAAGCAGCCAATATCCACTTACAATTAGAGTTTCTCTTACTAAAAGAGTCAATATCCACTTCAAATTACAGTTTCTCTTATTGAAAGAGCCAATATCCCATTCAAATTATAGTTTCTGTTATTGAAATAGCCAATATCAATTTCAAATTAGTTCTTATTATTGAAAGAACCAATTTCTACTTAAAAATAAAGTTTCTCTTATTGAAAGAGTCAATATCCACTTCAAATTAGAATTTCTCTTATTGAAAGATTCAATATCCACTTACAATTAGGGTTTATCTTGTTGAAAGATTCAATATCCATTTACAATTAGGGTTTCTCCTATTGAAAGAGTCAATATCCACTTCAAATCAAATGTATCTTTCGTATCCTTTTGGATCAAAACTGAAGACGAAACAAAAGTCACATGATCCCAGTAAGGATGGTCAGTCTTCAGATGACACTTGAAGAAGAAGAAGAAGAAGAAGAAGAAGAAGAAGAAGAAGAAGAAGAAGAAGAAGAAGAAGAAGAAGAAGAAGAAGAAGAAGAATCACCGGTTTAAGATGAAGTCAAGATGATAAGATACTATAAAGTGATCTTCGATGATTTTCTCTCCTATCTTCCTTAATCAGTTGTTGGTTACAATTTCTTCGAAATCGTGTCAAGTCAGCAGTTTTTATACATCAGTCGACTCGTTCATGACCAATTCATAGATTAAAAAATCCGGAGATTACCTTATTAATCTCAATACATATATATGAATATACACATACTATAATAATATATATATACATATATATACACATATATATCAATATATATTGTATATATTCATATACTAGTGTACATGACCCGTCAAAAATAAGAGCCCAATATTTAGATATCTATGCACACCCAACCTTTCTAACGAGGGTATAACTACTCTCTATACCCTTCCCAGAGACACGTCTGGCAATGCTGCTGACAGAAATATATACTGTGTATATATATATATATATATATATATATATATATATATATATATATATATATATATATATATATATATATATATATGGGCATATATATATATCTATATATACACATATATAAATATAAATATATATATATATAATATATATATATATATATATATATATATATATATATATATATATATATATATATATATATATATATATATATATTTAAGACTGTTCCATTGTTGTTTCACCAATTGTATGCTGTGCATGGTTTTAGAGAAAAAAAAAACTTCATTACCACTGGTATTTGTGTTGCTACTACCAAAATAAATCTGAGGAAACTTATGGTCAGCTTTTAAAGAAAATAAAAGATTTAGAACCATCTTGTACACCTTCAACTATAACAGTACATATCGAATAGGCAAATACAGAATGCGTTCCTTGAAGAAGAGAGTGAATAATGAATTTATCAATATATCTCTTGCAGGAAACATGTCATTCGACGATTTCAGTGGCTGGACAGAAGAGAGTGAACCGGTCAAGGAGAACTGGATTGCACGCCTTTATGAAGACAAGCTGAAAAACTACAACAAGGATGCCAGACCAGTCAAGAACCCCAGCCATAATACTACAGTTTATTTGGGTCTATATCTATCCAGCTTAGATGTGGTGAGTTTGGGGGGAATTAAATCTTTTTAGAAATGGGTTGAATATTGACAAATATATACCTTTTAAGAATTCCACAGAATGTTGGATGAATTGTCATTGCTTCACCTGATCCGTTGAACCAATCTTATCAGATCTTGAGTACTCGTATAAATTAACTGTATATTTCAGCTTTCACTGGAATTTTCTACTTCTTGATAAGGATTGTTCAAGATATTTCAAATATCATAATGCTTACTTCATCATTTCTTCTGATATCTTATCAGTATACTAAACCAATGACAGAACGGATAATTTTTTTTTCCTTAACAGGACGATTTGAAGCAGCAGATGACAGTCAACGCATGGTCAATCATGGTGAGTGGCATCGCGTCCTTAGTCATGAGTTCTTAAAACATCTAAATCATCTTAACTCATAAGATGTTATGTCGATTAAGAAACTTCAGTCAATTCAAAATAGCTTTTGTCATAGTAAAACAATAAATTCTTAAATCCTAATATTCAAACGGCAAACAATATGATTAGGATGGCCCAGCGCATCAACGAGAAAGGTCGAAAAATTGGAACGGACTAACTAACCTCTTAAACGGATTTAAATGCCTTAAATAGAGAAAGAGACGAGTATATAGTCCTGAATAAAACAAATGAACCTATGTATTTTCTTTCCTTAACTTGAGAGCTTTCTTCCGCAGCCTCCCGTTATCCCAATAAAGAGGTCTTCTCAACTTTCCCAATCACTAACAATATCATGAAAACGTTAAATATTGATGAAGTAGACTCCTCTCTATGACACAAATGGTTACAACTTCTGTCAAAATTTATAAAGAATATTCTTAAACTTTTAAAGAACTTGATGACCTCCGCAGAAAAAAGATGGTGATAGGTTATGCTTTCCTTACTGTCTATGTGTATTTAAATAACAGGTGAAGAAATGTATGAACTTTCGTTGCAAAGTACACCCTCTTACCTAGTATAAAAGGCTAAGATTTTTAATAATTCAAAGACTTCATTACCAACCATTTATATGAGGTATCCTTTTTGTAATGCCCATATTACTTCAAGGAATTAGTTACATTTTTCCCTCTTAGAAGGCCTTGATGAAATCATATTCTATTGAGTGCCATCTTTGTCAATTTGTTTTGAGATTCACTATAAGAAATCAGCTGGAATCTCCAAAGGATAAATGGAATATGATCTTTAGCCTAGTACCCCAAAAAATAAGCCTGCTAACTATATATGAAAATCACCATCATCTCCTCCTACGCCTATTGACGCAAAGGCCTAAAAAAATATGAAAATAAACTCTAAGGAAATCTTGCAATCTACTTGTGATTTTACTTGGTCTATAATCAACAGGCTGACAATATAAATCTAAACCCTCTTACATTTGCAGTCATGGACAGACGAGCACCTCAACTGGGAACCTAAAAACTACATGAATATTAACAGAGTTCATTTCGATCAGACGGATGTTTGGACTCCAGACATAGCTGTGTTTAACAGGTAAGTTATTCAACTTCTCAGTTTTTTAGGAGTGAGATGATTATCATTATTGCTAGCTAAGCTACTGTCCTAGTTGGAAAAGCAAGATGCTATATACCCAAGGGGTTCAACAGGGAAACTAGCCCAGTGAAGAAAGGAAATAAGGAAACATAATATTATGCCAGAGTGTGCCAATTAGCAAGGGAACTCTAATCCAAGACTGTGGAAGACTATGGTCCAGAGGCTATGGCACTACCCGTAGAGAACCCAAGACAGGTGAAGACCATGATACACACTATGGCACCACCTGAGATTAGAGAACAATGGTTTGATTTTGCAGTGTCCTTCCAGAAGAGCTGATTATAATGGGAAAGACACAGACATAAATCAGACTAAAGTACGAGAATCTTTCTCAATCATTGACCAAAAAACTTTAATGGGATATTCTTTACAATATGTAACCAACTGATCTTTGATAACCTTACTTCTTATGCAATGTATCATAACCTGTCTCATGTTAGCTCCTATTACAGTTAAATGTGCCTTGTGATAGCTCAGACACTTACTCTTTAAGAATATTTCCTAAATGTCTCATTCGACTAACTAATCTTTAACATTCCAGTGCTGATTCAACTGGCGTAGTCCCATTCGTCAAAGTTCCAGTGATCACAGATTATATAGGCAGGACCTACTGGTTTCCACCAACCCACATTACAGTTAACTGTGAACTCGACATATCGGAATGGCCCAGCGACCAGCACGAGTGCCTCGTCCGAATGGGGTCTTGGTCCCACCATGGACAGCAGATAGATATTCAGATCATCAAGCATAACGAAACAACGGATGTAAGAATAACTGATTGAAAGTTCCTTAGTCACTGAAATTTCTGGAGAATCTTATTCTCTTCAGCTGACAGTAGTTTAAAACCATATAGAATCACTGTACATCTCAAGCTGATGAAGAATATTCAACTCCAAATAACTTCTAATAGTAAAATCCTTACAGAATACATCTTAAAGATAGAGAAAAATGTTATTTTTATTAGTAAAATAAATTTTTGAATATACTTACCCGATAATCATGTAGCTGTCAACTCCGTTGCCCGACAGAATTCTATGGAGGGATACGCCAGCTATCACAATACTAGAAGGGGGTGTACTTACCAGCGCCACCTGTGGCCAGGTACTATAGTACTTCTTGTTGACACCTCCTCAATTTTTCCTCGGTCCACTGGTTCTCTATGGGGAGGAAGGGAGGGTCGATTAAATCATGATTATCGGGTAAGTATATTCAAAAATTTATTTTACTAATAAAAATAACATTTTTCAATATTAAACTTACCCGATAATCATGTAGCTGATTCACACCCAGGGGGGTGGGTGAAAAACCAGTGTACAAGACTAAAGGATAGCTAAGTATCCCGTATTTCATATAATCAGTTATCCACAATAACAATGAAATAATAAGTACCTGGTAAGGAAGTCGACTTGAACCGTTACTCTGCCTTTAATAAGATCGTCTTCCTTACTGAGCGCAGCGTTCCTCTTGGGAGGCTGAATCAACTCAAAGGTGCTAAAGTATACAGGGCTGCCACCCATACTAAAGGACCTCATCACAACCTTTAACCTCGGCGCTTCTCAAGAAAGAATTGACCACCCGCCAAATCAACAAGGATGTGGAAGGCTTCTTAGCCGACCGTACAACCCATAAAAAGTATTCAAGAGAAAGGTTAAAAGGTTATGGGATTATGGGAATGTAGTGGCTGAGCCCTCGCCTACTACTGCATTCGTTGCTACGAATGGTCCCAGGGTGTAGCAGTACTCGTAAAGAGACTGGACATCTTTGAGATAGAATGATGCGAACACTGACTTGCTTCTCCAATAGGTTGCATCCATAACACTCTGCAGAGAATGGCTCTGTTTGAAGGCCACTGAAGTAGCCACAGCTCCCACTTCATGTGTCCTTACCTTCAGCAAAGCAAGGTCTTCTTCCTTCAGATGAGAATGTGTTTCTCTAATCAGAAGCCTGAATAGTAAGAAACTGAGTTCTTAGAACTTGGAAAAGAAGGTTTCTTGATAGCACACTATAAGGCTTCTGATTGTCCTTGTAAAGGTTAAGACCTTTTTAGATAGTACCTAAGAGCTCTAACTGGGCAAAGTACTCTCTTCAGATCATTCCCCACCAAGTTGGACAGGCTTGGGATCTCGAACGACTTAGGCCAAGGACGTGAAGGAAGCTCGTTTAGCAAAAACCGAGCTGCAAGGAACATGTAGCCGTTTCAGATGTGAAAACAATGATCCTGCTGAAGGCGTGGATCTCACTTACTCTTTTAGCTGTTGTCAAGCACACGAGGAAAAGTTTTTAATGTGAGGTCCTAAAAAGAGGCTGATTGGAGAGGTTCAAATCTTGATGACATAAGGAACCTTAGGACCACGTCTAGATTCCAGCCTGGAGTGGACAACCGACGTTCCTTTGAGGTCTCAAAAGACCTAGGGAGGTCCTGTAGATCTTTGTTGGTGGAAAGATCCAAGCCTCTGTGGCGGAAAACCGCTGCCAACATACTTCTGTAACCCTTGATCGTAGGAGCTGAAAGGGATCTTACTTTCCTTAGATATAACAGGAAGTCAGCAATCTGGGTTACAGTGGTACTGGTTGAGGAAACTGCATTGGTCTTGTACCAGCTACGGAAGACTTCCCCTTGAGACTGATAGATTCTGAGAGTGGATGTTCTCCTTGCTTTGGCAATCGCTATGGCTGCCTCCTTCGAAAAGCCCCTAGCTCTTGAGAGTCTTTCGAAAGTCTGAAGGCAGTCAGACGAAGAGCGTGGAGGATTGGGTGTACCTTCTTTACGTGAGGTAGACTTAGAAGGTTCACTCCTAGAGGAAGAGTCCTGGGAATGTCGACCAGCCATTGCAGTACCTCTAAGAACCATTCTCTCGCGGGCCAGAGCGGAGCCAACCAACGTCAGCCGTGTCCCTTTGTGAGAGGAGAACTTCTGAAGTACCCTGTTGACAATCTTGAACGGCGGGAATGCATACAGGCCGAGATGGAACCAATCCAGCAGAAAAGCATCCACGTGAACTGCTGCTGGGTCTGGAATCGGAGAACAATACAACAGGAGTCTCTAGGTTATCGAGGTAGTGAACAGATCTATGGTTGGCTGACCCCACAGGGCCCAAAGTCTGCTGCAAACATTCTTGAGAAGGGTCTACTCTGTGGGGATGACCTGACCCTTCCGTCTGAGGTGATCTGCCATGACATTCATACCGCCCTGAATGAACCTCGTTACCAGTAGCTTTCGATCTTTAGACCAGATGAGTAGGTCCCTTGCGATCTAGAACAACTTCCACGAAAGAGTCCCTCCCTGCTTGAAGATGTAAGCCAGGGCTGTGGTGTTGTCAGAGTCCACCTCCACCACTTTGTTAAGCTGGAGGGACTTGAAGTTTATCAAGGCCAGAATAACCGCCAACAACTCCTTGCAATTGATGTGAAGTGTCCTTTGCTCCTGATTCCATGTTCCCGAGCATTCTTGTCCGTCCAAAGTCGCACCCCAGCCCGTGTCTGATGCGTCCGAGAGGAGACGGCGGTCGTGTTTCTGAACAGCCAAAGGTAGACTTCCTTGAGAAGAAAGCTGTTCTTACACCACGCGAGAGAAGACCTCCTCTCTTCGGAAACAGGAACTGAGACCGTCTCTAGCGTCATGTCCTTTATCCAGTGAGCAGCTAGATGATACTGAAGGGGGGGGGAGGTGGAGTCTCCCTAACACGATGAACAGGGCCAGCGATGAAAGTGTCCCTGTTAGACTCATCCACTACCTGACTGAGCATCGGTTCCTTCTCAGCATGCTCTGGATGCATTCTAGGGCTTGGAAGATCCTTGGGGCCGACGGAAAAGTCCGAAAAGCTCGACTCTGAAGATCCATACCCAAGGAGACAATGGTCTGGGATGGAACGAGCTGAGACTCCTCAAAATTGACCAGGAGGCCCAGTTCCTTGGTCAGATCCATAGTCCATTTGAAAATCTCCAGACAGCGACGACTTGTGGGAGCTCTTAAAAGCCAGTCGTCTGACGGAGCCGGACACAAGATCATGGTACTGCTGCACAGTCTGTGAACTGTCAATCATGGGCAAGCGAGGAAGTACAGTGACAACCCGAATCTGTCTAGACTGTCTGGGTCGTACAGACAACTCCTTATCGGGTTGCTGAGGTTGCCGCACTGCGTCACAACAAGTCACTTCTGTTGGTTGTTGAACGTCTTCCCCGTGACACATTGACTCCGTAAACAAAAAATCCTCTAACAAGGACTAAGCTTGGACTGCATGTCTTGCAACACAGCTCAAGGTCTATGGGAGCAGGTGTGGTAACAGACGGGATTAGCGACTGAAGTGGAACCATTACCTTCCCTGGAAGCATGTTATGCTTAAATAAAAGTCCATAGGAGGCTATGCAGCTAAAGGCTCCCTCCAAATGACAGAGTCCTCAAGGGAATATCAGAAGGAGGGAGAAAAGAACTTTCTCATCTACAGGGACCATATCCTAGAAAAGCTAAGTTCTCTCAGTGAGGGTTCACTGGTGCAAAAGCAGCAGACTAGAAGGCAACGTTATGAAACTGCTTGACAGTCTAGTGAGTTGGCAACAACCAAAGATGTGTGACTGAGAAGCATGCGGTAAGGTATGCAGAGCATGTTGTATGCAGAGTATGCTGTATGCAGAGCATGCTGTATGTAGAGCATGTTGTATGCAGAGCATGCTGAATGCAGAGCATGCTGTATGCAGAGCATGTTGTATGCAGAGCATGCTGAATGCAGAGCATGCTGTATGCAGAGCATGTTGTATGCAGAGCATGCTGTATGCAGAGCATGCTGTATGTAGAGCATGTTGTATGCAGAGCATGCTGAATGCAGAGCATGCTGTATGCAGAGCATGTAGTATGCAGAGCATGCTGTAAGCAGAGCATGCTGTATGTAGAGCATGCTGTAAGGTAAGCAGAGCGTGTGCATGGCGTTTAACATTTCTCAGAAATTCCATGTTCATAACTCATGATTCATATTTTTGCCATATTTTGCGATATTGTTAAAAATATATTGCAAGGAATACAAATATATTTTTATAAGTAATACCAATAACCACCATTATCATAAGGTTTGAAAATGGAGGTAAGGTATGCTGAACAGCAGAGTCAGAACGAGCTGGAACAACAATAGTGTTGGTTTCCTCTTCAAGACTCTGTTGAGGGAACACCTGAGGCTCAGTCTGCAAAGGCTGAATAAAAGACGAAGCAGAAGGAAGGCGCATGGGTGGAGGAGGCTGACTCCTAGCATGAGTGGTTGAACCCAAGGGTTGCGCTTGCTGAGCGGTTGGTGGAAGCGGAGTAGCAAGTTCCTGTTCCTGTGGTGTGAGCGGAGCGCGATGAGGTAGAGGCTGCGCAGAACAAGGTAAATGTCTCGCAAGCTGAGGCTCCTGAGGCGCAAGGCTAAGGTGTTGTGGTGCTTGCCTTGTGGAGGGTTGAGCTCGCTGCAGCGAGAGCTGAGGAGACTGACTCAAGGACGGGAGAGGTTGTTGTACCTCAACCGAGTGTTGCATCACTGGTGGAGCAGCAAGTGGAGGCGGAGGAAGAGAGGTATAATCCTCCTGATCCCATTGTAAAGGTTGCCTTAAGGAAGGCGGAGGCTGAACACCACTGGGAACAGCAAACTCAGAACGTGGCTCAACATTGTACGCCTGGCAGGTGGTACTGGTACTGCGATCAGGCGGAGCGAGCGCAGGCGGAGCGAGCGCAGGCGGAGGCGCAACCTTCTCAGCCCGACACTCACGCATCAAGACCGAAAGTTGTGACTGCATGGACTGCAGTAGAGTCAACTTGGGGTCGGCAGACACTAAGGTCTGCTGAGGTAAAGCCTTAACAGCAGAGATCTGTTGCGGCAGAACCTTACTCCTCTTAGGCGGAGTGCATTCAACTGATGACTGAGGAGAGTCAGAGCTAACCCAATGACTGCATCCGGGTTGTTGAACTCTAACTTCGTACGTCTGGCATAGGTCTGGACTTTACGTTTAAGAGGTCTTGAGACCTGAGACCAGCGTTTTCTCCCCTAAATTTCTTCTGCAGACGAGCAAAATAAGGGCTCAATCGTCTGCGGGTGGGAGTGACGGTCTCGGTAAGACACGCCCACAACCACCGAGGATACTTCTGTGCGCCGATCAAGGCCTGCTGAACCCTTTTGTCCTTCGACATTGCTTCTCCCCTGGGCTTGGGAGCTTGCAAGAGGTCCCGGACTGGGAGGACGACTGGCGCGCACAGAAGTACCCTCACGCACAACACTGACACACTTTGTGCTAATCACTTATCACTTTTGATTTTCTGTTTGCACTTATTTCACTGAACTCAAAACTTTAAGTGGTTTGTACCTGAAACACGCAATTCTATCCTTTCTCAAAAGCTAGTAATTGCGAAAACAGAATTACAATGTAACAGAAAAATCTAATGAAAGATAAATAATTCAGTGGCTGGAAAGAGACTAAACACTAGATCACTCTAGAAACGTTTACCTTCTTCCCCTAAAGAGACTAGGGAGAAGAGCAAAAACGATAACAACGTTACTCGCTTGAATGAAACGTTTATCCTCCTCTTTCTCCCTCCGTCTCTCTCTCTCTCTCTCTCTCTCTCTCTCTCTTGACTTAGAACCTGAGAGAAGAGCCCAATCATATATATCGTTAAAACATATTATTGTTAAAGGAAAAAACTGAAATATTTCCCAAAATGAAAAGTTCCTTTATTAGGATAAAAACCATTAAGTTAAGAAAGAATGAACAAAACGCTAGACACGGTTACTCTTACTGCAACGTGAAACCGTGAAAATTCTTTCTCTATCGTAACGATAGAGCGCAAGTTGAACGTTCTGAACGTCAACAACTGCAGAGACAAAACAAAACGTTAGTTCAACTTTGAAAACAGTACTAGACTATCAAAGAAATTCTTTCAAAGACATTAAAATAGCATAATATGTTAACAAGTAAACCGAAATGACGGGCTCAATGTTAATTAACTTCGGTACCAAGAAAAGACCGCCTACTATTAGGAAGGTCGAATATAAACAAATATAAAAATTAATTTTAATAAGTTTATAATAAAAGGAAGTTAATCGAAGAGGCCTATAAGAGGCGGAGAGATATAAAATAAATCTATAACTTTTGTTAAGCAAAATTAAGAAAGAGAGTCTATACTCTCTTAGACACCAACACTTCCGTCTAAGGGAAGGGTCGGCCATTTAAAGGTGAAAGAGAGTTCATACTCTCTTCGTCACCATAAATAATCAAATTAATTCCAAAAGCTAACTAAGCTAATATAGAAGTTTCCAGTAAAGCGACAGCCGAAATCAAAGAGAAATACTTCACCAAAGTCGTGAAAATACTCCAAGAACATAAGCGTATCCCAGAACGTCTTGCCGGAAGCACGACAGAGGAAAAATTGAGGAGGTGTCAACAAGAAGTACTATAGTACCTGGCCACAGGTGGCGCTGGTAAGTACACCCCCTTCTAGTATTGTGATAGCTGGCGTATCCCTCCATAGAATTCTGTCGGGCAACGGAGTTGACAGCTACATGATTATCGGGTAAGTTTAATATTGAAAAATTCAAAACTCTCAGCTGCTTAAGATATTCTTAATTAACTAGCACAGTTCCCCTATCTTCTTACAGGTGATGATGAGTAATTATGAACCTAACAATAATTGGAAACTTCTGAATGTCAAAGCCACAAGGGAAGTTCTCACCCTTGAGGAAGGCAATGAAAAATATGTTGAAATTAACTTTTCCTTTAAAGTGAAGCGCTTAGCGAAGTCACATGCTACCTACATTACAACAACTGCATTAGGTAAGAACAAAGATTTTAAGAATTGTTTTCTACCAGAATTTTAACATTTGACCTGACCTAAATTTTGATGGGCTTTCCTTTAAATTGCTGGATTTTTAAGGATGATATTTATATCAATTATTGACTAGGAAAGAGTTTTATGGATTAAAACCAATTTTTTACAAAGGACATACCAAAAGCTTGTGTGTACCTAATGGTCTACTTGTAATTTTAGATCAAATATCTTGTGCATCCTTTTACATCAATGCTTAAAACATTATGCCATTTTTTCTGCATCAATTGAATGAAATACAATGAACTAGAAGCTAAGCGTAACCTTTTAATGTATCTTTAACAGTTGTCATGATTGTCGTTCTCCTGACCTATGCACTGCCACTCAACAGCTTCTACAGTAGACTCATCATGCACCTCTTTGCTCTAGCCATCCTTATCGGGTGCTATCTAACTATGTTCAGTAGCCTGCCAAATAATGGTGGCCCGGTGCCTTTCGTAGGTAAGTAATCCCTTCAGTGGCCTATGATTTGCTTTAGTATATGGTCTCAATGGGCATAACATATGTCTTTTGAAGTACGGTTTGATGGGAGCTTGTGTCCTTTAGTGTACTGTCTGCAAGGGCCTCCCATCTTTTAGTGCACTATCTCATGGTTCCATGTGTCCTTTAACATACTGGCTTGTGGGCCCTTGTCTCTTTAAGTGTGTTGTCTGATGGAACCTTGTGTCCAGTATACTATCTGGTGGGTCCACATGTCATTTAATCTGACTTTTTGATGGGTTCTTTGGCGTTTAGTGGATATGTCTGATGGGTCATTGGGTTTTTTACTGGACTATCTGATGGACCCATAGGCTATTTATGGTACTGTTTGATGGGTCCTTGTGTCTTTTAATGGACTGTCTGATGGACCGCTATGCAATTTATTGTACTGTCTGATGGGCCCTTGTGTTACTTAATGGCTGTGCAGTAAATAATGAAGAAGACGATGATATCTACTGCAGAGCCAATCATAGGCACTATCGCAGGTCTTTGATTGAATGTAATTAAAGTAAAAACTTTAACAAAAGTAAGACAAAACACACGGGTACAAGTAACACTTGTAGACGTAAGGCTTACATAACGCAGAGTGGAATGCAACAAGGAGAGATAATGCTTGGTCTAACATCATTCTCTTGGGTGATATTGGGTTCTATGGGACAATTATCGGCCAGGACACAGATTACTGTGCCCTGATTGGTTGTCTATCATCTGTCAAAGGTGTGTTCCATCACACTCTTGTTCAACCATGCTTTCTATATTTGTGATATCATTTACAATTTGTTTTAATTTAGTTTTTTATATTTCTATCATTTTTTCAATTTGTTGAGGTAGAAAATTATTATCTTAACATTAAAATTATAAAAAAAAGAATTTAAAAATTAAAATGTTATTTTTGGTAAAATTTGGCATATTTCGAGGATCGCTGTAATATTCGGGACCAGAAAAACTAGCCCAAAGTGAATTTGCAAAAATCAAATCCGCAAAGAGTGGGGGACGACTCCATGGTCTGATGTGCCATTGTGTCTTTTAGTGGACTGCCTGAATGGCTTCTGTGAAACAGGAAGAGCCAGCTTTGTTAATATCTCCATTTATTTATTGATAAATCCTTTACTAGTCTTGACAGAGGCAAGAAAGAAAGCCATCAAAGCATTGACTTTTATTTTAATAATAGGGTAATTAGCAGAGAAACTTAAAAGTCAAAACTTTGCGGTATGTTATCAAATAAACGTTTTAGAATTTATCTTTATTTCATAAATTAGAACTAACAGCCTTTCCTGACTGCTAGACAGGTAGTTGTTTAATGTGATATATCTATTAAACAAATTGTCGCTAAATTCCTTTATCTAAATTAATTATATTTTTTCCCCACTAGTTCGATACTACTCTGGCACAACAATATTGACTCTCATTTCACTGGTTTCGACATTATTCCTGACGACCCACGCTTGCTGCGACTCCACACCGTCAAGCAACGTCGGGAAGAAGTTTGTCGGGATATTGTCATCCGCGCCAGGTCTACGAACGGTTACGACCGCTGAGGTATGTACGTGGAAACAATAAGATGGTGCTCTATCTCCTCTACTTGATCTACTTTAAAACAGGAAAAGGTGTACGTTCGAATATATATACCATATACGATGAAATTACCCATGATGCCAACTTGAAATATCTTCATTCAATACCAAGACCAAGAATCAATTTTTCCAACGATTCTAAGTTATTTGTTTTTCCAAGTGTTTATCCTTATACAGAAGGTCCTCAAGGTCCTCGGGTTATGAACATTCGACTTAAAACCATCTGGAGATACAAATCCAACTAAAATAATTAATCTTAGATATTGTATCAGTAATTCATAATCTAATACTGTAATTAAATATATAACTTGATGCAGTAAGCAAGACAGCATTTGCAATATGACACGGGACTATCTGTTGACCTTTGGAGCTGAAAATCGTAGGCATGTGAATTAGTTGATGCCTACCCGAGGCCAACATTTAACAAAATTCCACTTATAAACAGCTTTTAGGAACTTGTTAGGTTTGTAAGAAGTGGACTTTCTGCATCCTTTTAATCCCACTCACTACACCCAAACTTGCTTCTTCCTCTTAACAGCAATCTTACAACCCACTGGAAGTAGAGCTGGATCTGGAAGACGGCCCCCGACCAGACGCAGATCCATCGGTGACAACGGAAAAAGGTTTCCCGGCGAACCAAGTGAGGCGTGTTATCAACTTCCTCATGCTGGTCCTCTTCCTTATCGCTTTCTTCGTGGACTACTTCGTTCTGAGATCTGTTATGAAATAATGGGCGTAGGCGTAGAGGCCTCTCGAACACCAAGAACAATTCGTGACTGTACAAATCTGTGTGTAATGATCCAAAAATGAAAGATGTACTGTAATTAAATTTATGCTTCATTTGCCTGCACAGGAATACATGTACGTAAATCAAAGTTCTCATTAATAATTCCTGAGATGTTTTTGATTATTAATTTGAAAGAAATATTAACCTAGCTTTTAGACAAATTTTATTTTGCTGATAAAGAAATGCCCACGCACGCAGGCATGCACAAACACAAACACACCCACACACACACACACACACACACATATATATATATATATATATATATATATATATATATATATATATATATATATATATATATATATATATATATATACTGTGTATATATATATATATATATATATATATATATATATATATATATATATATATATATATATATATATATATATATATATATATATATATATATATATATATATATTGTACAGTATATTAAACCCATAAAAATACTAATTAACCATGCATGAACTCATACTTTCTGAATACATGATATTCAGTACACAGCTGATATTTTGTAACTGGAAGATAAGAATATTTACAAAAAGGTTGTGTTTTTGTAATTCAATTACTTCCCAAATAAAAGAGATCTAAATGAAATCCGAGTTTAAATCGACCCTTCTTTTGAGAATAAATCACTCTATTTCCTTTTATGATATCCTTTGCTGCAAAACTGAGTCCTGACTCACTTTCCTTCATTTCTCAGCAATTGCCTCTATATCTCCTCTATTGCCAACAGAGAAGGACCCCTATCAACGCATTGTTGAGATTCAGGATCCCTTGCCAGACAATTTGCTCGTGGAACCTGGAGGTCACGGCACCACTCCTCAGGACCTAGTTCGTCCATTGGTTGGCAGACTGATTGGTCAAAAATACGGGGAGCCTTGTTCTTTGGTATGGATAGATGATCCTTACTATCTCTGAGGCATTAGCCCTCAAGAGAAAGGTGGAAGGAGGTTCAGTAGTAACCTCCTATTCCCTGAAGCACCGGTAGATTCAGGATCTGAATGGAATCTACTCTATTCTGAAGGAGACTGTCCGTATATTCCTAAGAATCACTCGCTAACACGCTGGAAAGAAACTTTAAAGAAATTAAAAAGTCAAAACGTTCAGCCAGTGGAAGAACAGTAGTTCTCACTGACAGCTGAAATCAGAGTGAGTGCTCAGTAAGCAAGCAAGGGGGTGGGGCTTCCACACTCCCGGCTGCTAACTACAAGCCACCTGTTTACATCTTGTGAGAGTTTAATAGTAGTATAGGCCTACTTCAGTTTCGCTGATATTCTATCCTATGTAAAGGATGAAGGTTTGTGTTTGTGACGGAACAAATACATACTGTACTGTATATTATATAAAATACAGTTAGCCATCCTTATTCGTGGGGGTTAGGTAAAAGAGACAGGCACGAAAAGCGAGAATCCTTAAATACTTGCTGCCCTACGGTGGGTTCAGTCCTAACCTAACAACATACTACCTGTTTCCTTCACATGGCAAAATAATACACTAAGTAACCTGCACTATGTGATATTGTTTTTACTTGGTTTCTATCACAATATAAGTAATGTATTACAGTATGAACACATTTCAATCAGTACTGTATAAGTAATGTATTACAGTATGAACACATTTCAGTCAGTACTGTATCAGCAATGTATTACAGTATGAAAACATTTCAGTGAGTGTACAGTAGGACTACGGTACACATAACACCAGTCATCACCACACATATAAGTAAACAATGTACTTTGACAACAAAACGCTCTTGTTCCTATTTAACATAACACTCGCTGATATTGTAGTGTATATTACTGTAATATATGTACAATATTATCACTACAGTACAGCTTAATTAGCTACGGTAACACTCGTAAGTGTTTGCTGTTTTCGACAGGTCGACTCGCTCCTCAACGTACACATAGCCAACACCTACGTTACTATTGTAAAATAAATATTTTGTATATAGTACTGTACAGTAATTAATATATCAATAAAACAAGAGTATATCATTCATTACCGATAGAAATGAAGTTTGGTTTCAGGATATTGAATATTAAATACCCAAAGTTGGCGTAAAGGACCCAAGTATAGTTGTTATGTGGTAAGGTTAAGTTAGGCTACATTCCTGTGGGCCCAATATCATACTTCTTTGAGTTCTACATATAAAAACCATTTTCTACATTAGAGCTTCACGTGAAATAAACTATAATTTAAAAAAAAAAACTATAATTTAAAAAAAAAAACATTGAGATACCTTAACCAGATAACATACACACCTGACATAACCTAATCTAGTGGCATTCCAGGCTAAGTTGACATTACAAATACAGGATTAACATAACTATACATAAGTTATATTTTTCATAAAAGGATATGAAATGTGACTATAATTAAGGCTATTCACGAGTAAATAGAAAATATAATAATAGTACTTTATATAATACGGTGGTCAACACAAATTGTGAAAAAAAAAAAAAAACTACAGCAATTTAACTTAATCTGAACCTTATTAGAACACTCACCAAAGTATCCAGTCATTTCGAGTCTATATAAAGTTGGCCTGTGTTTTTACACAGTTTTTATAACTCTATATACGCTAAAAATACGCGTAAAAGGTGTGAAAATACGATAAATACGGAAATATTCGAACACAAAATCACGGAAGTTACGGAACACTAAACTAAGCGACTGTCAACTACATTAGTAGTAATACAAAAAGTTCAGGAGAATGGCAACCTTACCAACGGCTCCCCATTCATAATAATGAGTGATCAACATTTTTTTCTTTTTATTAATGAGTATTTATCTCTTTATTTCTTAACTTTTTATAGATATAATTTATCATATTGATTTATTTTCATAATAATTTTCTTCTTCTTTTTTGAAGGGTTTATATACGTATATGAAAGATCCCTTTTAATGTTATTACTGTTTTCTAAATATTTCATGTTAATTGTTCATTAATTCTCTTGTAGTTTATTTACTTCCTTTCATCACTGGGCTATTTTTCTCTGCTGGAACCCCTGAGCTTATAGAATTTTGCTTTCCCAACTTAGCTTGTAATAATAATAATAATAATAATAATAATAATAATAATAATAATAATAATAATAATAATAATAATACATTTGATAGGCCTATAAATAATTGGAAACGGCGTGGCAGGTAACTGACCTCTTAATGTGGAAATAAAGATTGGAAAGAAGAAACTTGAAAACGGTTTTTTGGATATTGTGAATTTGTGATTATTTAATGAAAATTACATTGATACTTGATCTACCTTTAATATATAGGAAAGAATTATGTACTTTTATTGTAACTAAAACCATCAATCTTTTTCGCAATCGCAATATTTACTTTTTGTGTCAAGATTTTGGTCCAAAACTTGAATACAGTTTTTTTGGATATTGTGAATTTGTGATTATTTATAAAAATGGCTTGGATAATGGATCTACCTATAATATATAAAAAAGAATTATATACTTTTTGTAACTGAAATCATAAATTTTATTTTTTCATGTTATTAAATCGCAAATTCTCAATCGCAATGTTTACATTTTGTTTGTGACAAGTGACAGTCACAAGACCCGGGGCCAGGGTTGCCATTCGTACGATAATTATAGTACATGTACGATTATTTTGGGTCCGGTACGATGTACGATACATACCTAAGGTATAAACAATCTAGGTGTGTGTGGGTTTAATTAAATAATTATACTAAAATATTTTGAAATAAGTCAATCATGTAACACCCTAATAATTATATTGAAACTGTGTACGATAATTTTGGTTGAAAAACGACAATTTTAAGGCTCATGTACGATAATCCAGTCGAAATAATCTGGTAACCCTGCCCGGGGCCAGAGTAACATTTTGAACATCCATCCGTTGTTTAACCTCTGCTGTTTAGTGCATATTTGCAGTTCATTAAAGCTTTTCACATTGGTTTTATTCACTGAAGATTGTACGGCTTGATATCTTTTCTCGCCTTGAACCAACGGTTTAACTAATAAAGGCAATCAACGGTTTAACAAGTAAGTGTTAAGAAAGGTACTCCTTAATTTGTACTCTTACTATATGCCAGTGTTCATCTGTTTATCAAAATATTTGCTAATTCTGTTCTGTATTTGTGTATAAATATACACCGGCCTTTTTTATTGTAGTGTATATGTATTATATTAGTATGGGAATACTTATTAAATGTTACATGGTGACTATCCATTAAGTTGGTCAGCCATTTTGAAGTCGGTAAAGTTGTATTGTATTACAGGCTGTGATTTCGAACAGAAAATGTATGTTTTCCTTTAAGTCTTAAGAGGCAATGAAGTGGTAAGGGAGTACATATAAGTCCGATTTTACTTGTGTATGACATTTTTGTGGGAACTTGCATTCCACGGTTTATTACCTGTGCCAATGAAGCTGGAAGGAGGTTATGTTTTACCCCCCCTGTTTAGCCTATGTGTGTGTGTTTGTGAACAGCTTCCTGGTCACAATTTTAATCGTAGAGTAATGAAACGCGCAAGGATTAACTGTTATGTATAAATCTGGAAATTATTAAAGGTCATGGTCACGGCCAAGCAAAATTTCCAATTCCCGTAATCAGCCATAAGTTTGGACATCATTGGCACAGAGACTTTGGTAAAATTACCTGTTTAACCAAACTCTGATATCCGATTAAAAAATTTATATTTTCCAGCTTAAATAGTGTGTTTTCAATGAATCTTACCTTTATTTTTGCCGCAAATAATCAGATTTAAAGATAACCACAATAATGGGGTTTTTGCGTGGTAGGCAAATACCTTGTTGCCTAATTGAGTTGATTATTTATTGGTTTGCCTTGCCATAAGCTCTGTTCCCTCACGATTAAACATTATCTCACTGCTCCTATGTTCTGACAAGTGGACTATGTTCTTGTGTAGAGGTTTTGCAGCAAAACGTCTTACGAACAACGAGAAAATGGGAAATAATTCACATATTCTATGCACGCGGGAAGATCTGGCCACTGATATATAAAGGCTCCAAAAACTTTATCAAGCTTTCCTAAACCAGCAGGAGCGTGTCCCAGCGCAATATAGTCCTTTCAATGACGTCACTGGGAATCGCCGGCGGCCATGCTGGAGGGCATACAAAGCGAAAACATGGCAGCTGCTACAGCGAATATGGACAATGAGAGCGACTTGTCAAACAATTGTCGGGTGATGATAAGCGTTTTTACAAGCAGAAACTCGATCTAATTGATGGCCTAGATCCATACCAGATGCAGAAGTCATTCAATCAAAATATTGAGGATTTTTCCAGTATTTCATACATTGATATGGTGAACTACTTGAGTGGGCATACATTTCCATTGAATAATCTGCTTCCAGAATTCGTTGTTTTTCCCTTTAATGCTTTTAAGTCCAAAATTAGATAAACACTGGGCCAATGAAGAGTGTTTATAATTATAAAGCTAATATTGATCATTTAGCCTAACCTTGTGTATTATAATTTTTGATTGTCAAAATGTATGTAAAAGTTTTGCATTATAATGTCAAATCTTTATCAGTTCATGCCTAAACATTGTGTTTGGTTACAAATGCTATAATTACTTATATAAATATAAACACATGATGGACAAACTCTATCGTAATGCTCTTGGATGATCGTTTTGCCTCCTTGCAATTAAATGCGCAAGTTTAATTATTTTTTTTTAATGTTTCATATATAAGCTGAAGACCCCTTCGGGTTAAACCAGCTTTCAGATATTATTATTTATAATCAATGTTTATTCATCACATAGGCCTGTATGTCTGCACAATTTAATACACAAATTAAGATAAATATAAATATACTTAATTATATATAGGCATGAGCACCTTAACGAAATAGAGACCTAGGTAAGTAGCCTTTGTTTATATAGCCAATATGGGCGCTTTTAATTTTTTTTGAAAATCTGAGATGCCCCTTTGATGTTTAAAAATTGAGATTCCCCTCCCCCACACACACTACACACTGAACTGACGATGATACTTGTCAAGTCACCTATGCGATCGGATATAGCATGTTTACACAGGAATAATGATACTTTTAGGGCCTAGCCGAGACTGACCTGATATGAAATGATCAGAACAAATACGTGCCTAGGGTAGTGAGGATTCACGTAGATCAGCCCGTGATATTCTGGTCAACCACAAGTCACGTCTGCACTTGGATAATTCCTCTGTATCTTTGTCCTGATTCTGAATAACTGCCGGTATGCGGTAGAAACTCTTGTCATCTCTTCGTCCTCGATTCCCACAGCCAGCAATAGCGCAAAAACTGGACATTGTGTGAATGTGAATGTGATGAAATGGCTAAATATTCAACAGTTCAACCATAGCTACTCACTGAACGCGTCTTTGTTTGCCCTCCAAGATGGCGGACCGGAAGTTTGATGACGTGTATTGAAAGGACTCTATAAGATAACCTGAACCATATGGTCTCGTCCTAAATAGTTTTCTCATTGCCACCGGTTCGTTTGTTTCACTGGTGCTTTTAAAACCTTTGAAAAACAGTATTGAAAACAACTAGTAATGTCACGTCTTTTTACTTTTACAATATCTCATCTCACATTTTGTTACGTATAAGTAAATGTATTTAATTTGAAGTCTTAATTTGATTATTTTCTAAGAATGATATCTAATTATAAAGGAAGAAAATAATGCCATAAAAAATTCATGTTATAGAATGTACATTTTACAATTTGAATGGAGTGTAAAAAATCAGTAGGTGGTTTTTACGTGCTGCCCTAGTGCAATAGCCCGTGTCTTGTTATAGGCAAGGTAATCTTAAACAAACAAACAAACAGTTGGTGGAGATATTTGTAAAACCTTTGCAAGTCTAGAAGTAGAATTTCCATTTATAGTATGAGTCACCCTTTGTAAGCGTTTATAAGCATCATTGTCAATGTAACTAGATTTCCGTGTAGATTGGATTAATACATGTTGAAGTTTAACTTTTAAAACATTTCGCTTTTGTTCCATCTATGTTTAAGGATAATAGGAGATTTTCATTTCCAGGCTGTAATAGAGTACCTCGTGGCTGGTGTGTCTCTGGTCCTCTAGAGGAGTCTTCACTTTTCATCATCACGCTAGCCAGTGTGGATTGGTGACAATGGGATATTTTCGTGTGATCGCTCACAGCAAACCAATCCAGCATGATTGGTCCTTACTAGGACAGTTTTGCTGATCATGGCTATATGTAAACCCTTTCTCCACATCAAGGTATAGTTTTTATAAAATTTGACAGACATTTGCAGTAGTAGCTAATCTCCTATGTATAGTTTTCTACTAATAGCTCTAATGAGGCATTTAAATTCTTTTACTTATGTTTCAAATGCTATTATATGTCTGGTAGAATTTAGTGTTTGATACGAATTGTCTGAATAGTGTCAGGATATTTCTCATCTTTTTCTCTTACTTCCTACAGTCCTTTGTTGGTGTAGATGCCTTTATTATTATTATTATTATTATTATTATTATTATTATTATTATTATTATTATTAGCTAAGCTACAACAGTAGTTGAAAAAGCAAGATGCTATAAACTCAAGGGCTCCGACAAGGAAAAATAGCTAGGTGAGAAAAGGAAATAATGAAATAAATAAACTACAAAATAGTAATAAACAATCAAAATAAAAACACTCCAAGAACAGTAACAACATAAAAACAGATCTTTCATAAATCAACTATAAAAAGAGACCTTTGTCAGCCTCTTCAACATATAAAAATGTTCACTGCAAGTTTGAACTTTTGAAGTATTAGAATAATGGTGATGAAATCAATGTATAATTCGACATCTAGTAACGGGCTTTTTCCCAGTTGTATGGGTTAAGCACAGTTGCCTTCTCTTTGAAGGGCTTTGCTTTGGCTTTGGGTTGGACCATAGTCCCGATCGGCTGCCCTGATCTTATATCTAAAACGAAAAACTTCAAACCTGCGCGAACATATCCAGGACATCCAGAGGAGAACGCATCACTAAGAGGAACGTGGAATCCAAAGCCGCGTTCAGCATGGTGGAAAGTAGCGAATTTGTGATCCTCGGAACACCATCATCCCGGTAACCGAGGCGGAAAACTGCTTCGATATGCTCCCTACCATACCTTTGGGGGGGGGGTGATAGAATTATGACCTATTTATTCATTCTATAGAGATATTAATGTGGTGTTCAAATGTTAGCAAGTTAGTATAACTCGAGGACCAAGAGAAGTAATGAACAATCAGAATAATATATTTGAAAATCAGTAACAATAGTAAATTGGATTTTTAAATATAAATTTTAAATATTAAACTTGTCCGGTGAATATATAAATAGCTAACGTCTCCGACGGTCGACAGATTCCAAAAACTCGCGAGCGATCGCCATGAAGGTTGTCGGGTGTGCCCACCAGCGCCGACTATCGGCCAGATACCGCATATACTTTTCAACCAAACCAGTTCTTCTCTGTCGGTGTTACAGACAATATTGGTTCCGCTGGCGCTTGACCTCGAGTTTTCTACCGAATTGGTGAAGTACTTAGTTTTGGTTTTATTGCTTTCGCTGTGTTGGTTTTTTTGCTTCAATAAAACTCTTGAAACCCTTTTTTGATTTTTGTTGATGAACTTGGCTTCCCTTTGAATTTGCTTTGGATTTTCATAATGGCTGACCCTTCTCCTGTCTATCGTAAATGTGCGAAAGACTGTAACAAACATCTTACGAAAGCTTCTATCGATCCTCATACTGTTTGTGCTAATTGCTGGGGTAAATCCTGTCAATTAGGAGATCGGTGTGAGGAGTGTGTGGTTTTATCGGAATTCGAGTGGTTGGAGTATGAGAAATATACTCGGAAACTCGAAAGAGATAGGGTGAGGAGAAGCTCTTCTAGATCTATAGATTTTTCCTCTTCCCATGCCCCTGAACCTAATCCTTCCCCTATAGTGGTAGTTCCTGAACCCCCTATTGGCACTCATGAACCTTCAATGCGTGAAATGTTATTGGCTATTCAAGCGTTGGGTGAGAAGGTCGAAACCTTGGCATCGGACAGAAACCAGCTTATGTCCGACGTTAAGCTTTTAAAGAGTCAAAGTGGTAAAGTGGAAAGTGCGACTAATGTGTTTAGTGTTGCGACGGAGGGTTCGTCTGTTCGTGCTTGTCGCTTACCTAGTCCGAGACCTCTTTCAAGCTCCCCTGCACCAGGGAGAAGGAATGTCGTAGGACTTAAGGGAGAGAGAGGTGTAAACCAACGTACAGACGTTCCCTCAAAGGTATTAGACGTTGCTCCTCAGGCACGTCCTTACCATAAGACGGGAGAAACTAAGTTCTCCTCGTCTTCCGATGATTTGCCTCATAAGAAACCTTGGCGTATGGTTTCAAGACCCTTAAAACGCAAGTCAGTCCCTTCAGGACAGGTCCAGCGTCCTGGCTGTAGTCATTGGGACAGCTCTGACCGTATTCAGTCATCGGATGGCTGTTCGCCTGTTAAGCGTAAACGTGACGCTGAGTCCGAGGGTCTCGTTTGGTGCGATGATTTGCATGCACAGACGTTGCCGACGTCACGGCCTGTTTTGACTCCCGTTGACCAGAAGTGGAGTGTCTTACAAGACATGCAGTTGAAACTTTCATCCTTAATGGAGGTTTATGAGCATGACCAGGTTCGTAAAGATCCTTTGCTTGCGGTTCGCCAGTCCGACAAGCATGACTCTGGTCTTCAACCACCTAAGCGAGATTTGTCTCGTCGTTTTGACGTTAGTGCTAATGTTATCGGTGCTGTTAAATGTGACTCTGATAGTGTTCCTCGTCAGTTACGTGACGTGGAACGTCATTTTCCGCAGTCTCAAGGTGACGTTCAGCTACAATCACTGCAGTCTCGACGTGACGTTCGTCGGCCGACTCTGCTGTCCCGACGTGACGTCGAACGTCAGTCGCCGCAGTCGGGTGTTGTTTTTCAGCCTCAAGTCCTGCAGTCTGTGCAGTCCCGACGTGATGTCGAACGTCAGTTACCACAGTCTGTTGTTGTTTGTCAGCCTCAAGACTTTCAGTCTTTGCAGTCTCGACGTGACGTCGTTACCTCTGCTTTTGCTGCGGCCCCGTCGCATATTGATATAGCCTATCAATCGTTACCTCCTCGGCATGCTTCTCCGTGTCGCGAGACTTTGCCTTTGTCGGATGATGTTCCTTCAGATGAGGAAGTTGTTGATCCCCTTCCTGCTGATGTTCCTTTGGGGACTCTTTCGGATGGGGAGGAGCCTAGGGTTGCTCAGCGATCCCTTGACTTTAAGAAGATAATGCTTATCTTTAAGGATCTGTTTCCCGATCATTTTGTTTTTGCTGCTCCTCGTTCTCCTCCATCTGAGTTATCGCTGGGCCTGACTTCTTCGACTCCGTCGTTCACGAAGTTGGTACTCTCTCGCTCTTCTAAGAGAGCTTTGCGTTTGTTGGGAGACTGGTTAATGTCCAGGAGGAATTTGGGGAAGTCCTCTTTTGCCTTTCCCCCTTTCAAATTGGCTTCTCGTGCGAGCGTGTGGTATGACACAGGAGAAGTTCTCGGCTTGGGGGTGCCTGCCTCTGCCCAGGGAGACTTCTCAAGCCTTGTAGACTCTCCTCGTCGTCTGGCCATGAGACGCTCGAAGGTTTGCTGATCCTCTACTGATCTGGATCATCTCCTTAAAGGAATTTTCCATGCCTTTGAGGTTTTCAATTTTTTGGATTGGTCCCTGGGAGCCTTGAGTAGGAAAGTCTCGTCAGCGGACCGGGATGTCTCTATTCAGATAATGTCGTGCATGGACAAGGCAATAAGGGATGGCTCTAATGAACTTGCTGCTACGTTCACAGCAGGGGTTCTGAAGAAGAGAGAGACTGTGTTCTTTTCTTTCTGCAGGGGTCACTCCTTGTCAGAGGTCAGAACTTCTCTTTGCACCCTTGTCTTCTGCTTTGTTCCCTCAGCAGCTTATTAGAGATATCGCGGCATCTCTTGTACAGAAGGACACTCATGATTTAATGGCCACGTCTGCTCGTAAAGCTGTACCTTCGTCTTCTCATGTCAGCAGACCTAAGTTTGACACGCCAGCGGCAAGGTTTATCCTGCCTTTTCGTGGCAGAGCTCCCAGTAGAGGAGGCTCTCGTGCGGATAGCAAGCGAGGCAAGAAGAGAGGATCTAAATCCTCCCGTGGCAGAGTGACTGCCCACGTCCTCAGACAGCAGTAGGGGCCAGATTGACAAACTTCTGGCAGGCCTGGGAGAAGAGGGTTGCAGACCGGGAGTCTGTTTTGTTGCTGAAGGAGGGTTACAAAATCCCTTTTGTAGGAAGACCTCCTCTGGTAAAAGTTCCGATAGACCTCTCTCCCAGGTATCGAGAGGAGACAAAGAGACAGGCGTTACATCTTCAGGTGTCTCTCTTGTTAGAAAAGGGGGCGGTGGTGAAAGTCTCGGACCTTCAATCCCCAGGTTTTTACAACCGTCTCTTCCTGGTTCCGAAGAACACAGGAGGTTGGAGGCCGGTGCTGGATGTAAGTGCTCTCAACGTGTTTGTTGTAAAAACAAAGTTCACGATGGAGACCACCAAATCTGTTTTGGCAGCAGTCAGAGAGGGCAACTGGATGGTCTCTCTCGACTTGCAGGATGCGTATTTCCACATTCCGATACATCCAGACTCTCAACATTATCTGAAGTTTGTGTACAGGAAGGTAGTGTATCAATTTTGAGCACTGTGCTTCGGCCTCAGCCCTGCTCCTCTTGTTTTTACGAGGCTCATGCGAAATGTAGCGAAGTTCCTACATTTATCGGGGATCAGAGCCTCCCTGTATTTGGAAGACTGGTTACTCAGAGCGTCGTCCCATCATCGCTGTCTGCAGGACCTACAGTGGACTTTGGATCTTGCGAAAGAGTTAGGCCTCTTGGTTAACATGGAGAAGTCACAACTGACTCCATCCCAGACCATTCTCTATTTGGGGATGGAGATACAGAGTCGAGTTTTTCGGGCTTTTCCGTCTGCCAACAGGATCGAGCAGGCTTTGCTCAAAGTCCGTCCTGTGCAGGAGAAAAACCATTGCTCTGTGAGAGATTGGATGAGCCTCCTGGGGACGCTTTCGTCTCTGGAACAGTTTATCTCGCTAGGGAGACTCAACCTGCGCCCTCTCCAGTTCCACCTAGACTATCATTGGAACAAGGAGAAGACTTTAGAGACGGTCTCGATTCCAATCTCCGATCCAGTCAAGACTTGCCTAGCTTGGTGGGACAGCAATATAAGACTTCGGGAAGGTCTTTCTCTGGCAGTCAAGAACCCAAAATATGTGTTGTTTTCAGACGCATCGGATTTGGGTTGGGGGGCGACTCTGGACAATTTGGAATGCTCGGGTCTTTGGTCCGCAGACCAGAGGAGTCTTCACATAAACTGCAAAGAGCTGTTAGCAGTCCATCTAGCACTAAGGAGTTTCGAGAGTCTGATTCGAAACAAGGTGGTGGAGGTGAATGCAGACAATACCACAGCCTTGGCTTACATCTCGAAGCAAGGAGGCACTCACTCCCACGCTCTTTTCGTCATCGCAAGGGACCTTCTCATTTGGTCAAAAGATCGAAACATCTCTCTTTTGACGAGGTTCGTCCAAGGGAAGTTGAATGTCTTGGCGGACTGTCTCAGTCGAAGAGGTCAGGTGGTTCCTACGGAGTGGACTCTCCACAAGGATGTGTGCGAGAGACTTTGGATGACTTGGGGTCAACCCACCATCGATCTCTTTGCGACCTCGTTGACAAAAAGGCTCCCGACTTATTGCTCTCCGGTCCCAGATCCAGAGGCGGCCCACATAGACGCTTTTCTTCTTGACTGGTCTCACCTGGACGTTTATGCCTTTCCACCTTTCAAGATCCTAAACAAGGTGCTGCAGAAGTTCGCCTCTCACGAAGGGACCAGGTTGACGTTGGTTGCTCCCCTCTGGCCCACGAGAGAGTGGTTCACAGAGGTACTTCTATGGCTGCTAGACGTCCCAAGAAGTCTACCGTTGCGGATGGATCTCTTACGACAGCCTCACATAAAGAGACTTCTTCAAAGCCTCCCCGCGCTTCGTCTAACTGCCTTCAGACTATCGAAAGACTCTCTAGAGCTCGAGGGTTTTCGAAGGAGGCAGCTAGAGCGATCGCGAGGGCTAGGAGATCCTCTACCATCAAGATCTATCAGTCGAAAGGGGAGGTATTTAGAGACTGGTGCAAGTCCTCCTCTATTTCCTCTTCCAGTGCTTCTGTAGCGCAGATTGCGGATTTTCTGCTTTATCTGAGAAACAGTCGCTCCCTCTCTGCATCCACCATTAAAGGCTACAGAAGCATGTTAGCTTCTGTTTTCAGGCATAGAGGTTTGGATCTTTCTAATAACAAAGATCTCCAAGACCTGCTTAAGTCTTTCGAGACTTCCAAGGAGCGTCATATTTCGACTCCTGCTTGGAACTTGGACGTGGTCCTACAGTTCCTTATGTCAGACAGGTTTGAACCGTTAAATTTAGCCTCCCTGAAGGATCTTACCCTCAAGACACTGTTTTTGGTGAGCTTGGCTTCGGCTAAAAGGGTTAGTGAGATACATGCTTTTAGCAAGAACATCGGCTTCTCAGCTAATAAAGCAGTATGTTCTCTTCAACTTGGTTTTTTGGCCAAGAATGAACTTCCGTCTCGTCCTTGGCCTAAATCATTTGAAATCCCTAGTCTTTCTGAGATTGTGGGTAATGAAGTTGAAAGAGTGCTGTGCCCCGTTAGAGCTCTTAAATTTTATTTATCCAGAACTAAACCGCAACGAGGTTGTTCAGAGGCTTTATGGTGCTCCGTTAAAAAGCCCTCTTTGCCCATGTCTAAGAATGCGATCTTATTTTATTAGACTTTTGATTCGGGAGGCATACTCTCATTTAAGAGAGAAGGATCGTAATTTACTTAAAGTGAAGGCTTCGGTAGCGTTTAAGCAAAATAGATCCCTTAAAAGTATTATGGATGCGACCTTTTTTTAGAAGCAAGTCGGTATTTGCTTCATATTACTTGAAAGATGTCCAGACTCTTTATGAGGACTGCTACACACTGGGACCATTCGTAGCAGCGAGTGCAGTAGTGGGTGAAGGCTCTACTACTACATTCCCTTAATCCCAATATCCTTTTAATCTACTCTTGAAATTTTTAATCTTGTTTTGGGTTGTACGGGAGACTAAGAAGTCTTTCGCAATCTTTTTGATTTGGCGGGTGGTCAAAATATTGTTTCTTGAGAGCGCCCAGATTAAAGGTATTGATGAGGTCCTGTTATAGGGGTGTTCACCCTGGATATAGCAGCTCCTGGGAGTCTTTCAGCATCCTAAGAGGATCGCTGGGCTTCGTGAGGATAGCGGACTAATGAGGCAGAGTAATCATCAGAGTCAGCTTCCTTACCAGGTACCTATACTTGAGTTTGTTTTTTGAATATTTGTCAAAAACTCTTGAGCATACAGTGATACCTCGGTAGTCGAACGACTCTATACTCGAACAATTCGGAGTTCGACCAAAATTTTCGAGAAATTTTTGCTGCGGTGCTCGACCAAAAATTCGGTACTCGACCAGCCGAACACGTGACGACCGCATGGGCTTTGTGATGATCGCGCCATCTCGGCCACTCTCGCTTGTTCGGGAAGCATCAGTTCTCTCGAGAGCGTCACTCAGACAACGCGCGATCAGCATTCGTTGTGATTTAGTGATTTTCAGTGCTTTTAATTGCTTTTTTAGCTTTCATAATGAGTCCCAAGAAAGTAATGAGTGTTAAGGGGAAGGAGAAGAGGAAAACAGTGCGAACAACGATCGAGTTGAAGAAGGAAATTATAGCGAAATATGAGAATGGTGTACGAGTGTCCGATTTAGCGGTAGAATACGGAATGGCGAAGTCGACCATTTCTACGTTTTTAAAGCATAAAGAAATGATTAAGAAGGCGAATGTTGCAACGGGAGTTACGGCGGTAACTAAGCAAAGGCCACAAGTGATTGAGGAGATGGAAAAGTTGCTTTTAATATTTATTAAAGAAAAACAGTTGGCCGGGGAAAGTGTTAGTGAAGCGTTCATTTGTGAAAAAGCGTTGCATATCTATGAAGAATTAGTGAAGAAAAGTCCGAGTACCAGTGAAAGTGATTCATTTACATTTAAAGCGAGCAGGGGTTGGTTTGAAAAGTTTCGTAATAGAACAGGTATTCATCGTGTTACTAGGCATGGGGAGGCAGCTAGTTCGGATCAAATTGCAGCCGATAAATACGTGGGGGAATTCGATCGGTACATAAATGAACAAAATTTGATCGCACAACAAGTCTTTAATTGTGATGAGACTGGGTTATTTTGGAAGAAAATGCCAGCCAATACGTACATTACCAAGGACGAGACGAAGATGCCAGGTCACAAGCCAATGAAAGATAGGCTAACATTGTTGCTGTGTGCAAATGCAAGTGGCGATTGCAAGATCAAACCCTTGTTAGTGTACCACTCGGACAACCCCCGGGTGTTCAAACGAAATAATATTTGTAAAAGTGCACTACCAGTTATGTGGCGCTCGAACACTAAATCTTGGGTCACAAGACAATTCTTTACTGAGTGGATAAACGAAGTGTTTGCCCCCCAGGTTAAGGCTTACCTCATTGAAAAGAGCTTGCCAATGAAATGTCTTCTGGTTATGGACAATGCTCCTGCACATCCTCCAGGTCTCGAGGATGACTTGAAAGAAGAATACAGCTTTATCAAAATCAAATTCTTGCCCCCCAATACTACTCCCATACTCCAGCCCATGGACCAACAGGTCATTTCAAACTTCAAAAAACTCTATACCAAGGCCCTTTTCAGAAAGTGTTTTGAAGTGACCAGTGACACGAAGTTGACCCTAAAGGAATTCTGGAAGGAACACTTCAGCATCCTCAACTCTGTTAACATGATTGACCAAGCTTGGCGAGGTGTGACCTATAGGACATTGAACTCTGCCTGGCGTAAGCTGTGGCCATCATGTGTCACAGAGAGGGAGTTTGAAGGTTTCCAACCAGAGGCGGGTCCAAGCACTGCTACCCCTGTAATTTCTGATGACACTGATGTCGTTGAGGAAATTGTTGTCATGGGCAGGAGTTTGGGGCTTGAGGTCGACAAGGATGATATTGATGAGCTTGTAGAAAGCCATTCTACCGAGTTGACTGTGGAGGAATTGTTGCACCTGCAACAACAACAGCAGCAGGATCTGATTGTGGAGCAGGAATCTTCAGAAGAGGATGAGGTAAGGGAGGATGTTCCAAGTTCTCTCATCAATGAAATTTGTTCCAAGTGGGCAGATGTGCAGGCTTTTGCTGAAAAATACCACCCAGAAATTGCAGTAGCAAACCGGGCAGTGCATATGTTTAATGATAGTGTCATGTATCATTTTCGAAGAATACTGCAGAGGAGGAAGAAACAATTAACAATAGACCAGTTTTTCACAAAAGAAAAGAAAGCTGCTACATCAAAGCCTGTTTCTCCTCCAAAGAAGAGACAAAGAAGAGAAGAAACCCCTGAAATAGATCTGCCCACCCTTTCATTGGAGAGAGAAACAACTCCTGAAGGAGAACTACCCCGCCACATCATGGAAGGGGACTCTCCTTCCAAGCAGTAACCTCCCCCTTCCATCCTCTCCACATCCATCCCTGTATGCCATCGAACCGCTGCTCAAAGGTATGTTCACTACAGTACAGAAAATGGTTTAAAATTGTTTTATTTTAGTACAGTAAATGGTTTAAAATTGTTTTATAGGATTTTCTGACCAATTTCATACACATTTAGATAATTATTGTTGTTTAGGTACACGTTTTATTAATATTTTGGGCCTGTTCGAGTGCTTGGGAACGGAATAGAATATATACCATTATTTCTTATGGGGAAAAAAAATTCGGTACTCGAACAAATCGGAGGTCGAACACGGATCTCGAACGGATTATGGTCGAGTACCGAGGTATCACTGTATACGCCTTTATTGTTTTAATACTGGTCTCTACCCACCACCATGGGTGTGAATCAGCTATTTATATATTCACCGGCTAAGTTTAATATTTAAAAATGATATTTTGATTATAAAATAAATTTTTGAATATGCTTACCCGGTGAATATATAATATTAAAAGCCCTCCCTTCCTCCCCGATGGAGACCCTACGGACTGAGAAGAACTGGTTTGGTTGAGAAGTATATGCGGTATCTAGCCGATAGTCGGCGCTGGTGGGCACACCCGACAACCTTCATGGCGATCGCTCGCGAGTTTTTGGAATCTGTCGACCGTCGGAGACGTCAGCTATTTATATATTCACCGGGTAAGTATATTCAAAAATTTATTTCATAATGAAAATATCATACTTACCCACTGGTTATATAAAGAGCTGAAGTCCCCTGACGCCCTGGCAGAAATTCAAATTCTCGCGCTATCGAAGATACGGCAGGTGTATACCCGCACCCTAGCGGTAGCTCAGGTGGAACAACAACACACCTTCAGTTCTTCTTCTGCCCGCCTAGCTGGCTGTCATATTGAAGTTCACTCTCGTGGTTTTACTCTTTTGGGAAGTTGTTTGGGGATGTACAACGTTCTTTTCTGAGTTTAAGCTATCGTTAATTGTTTTCTCTTTATTCTAATCTTGAAATCTTTTTTTTTGAGGTTATCTTTATTAATATTTCCTTTATTTTTTGCTCGTCGGTCTTTCACGTAACCATTCAAAATGGCCGACTCCTCCCCTGCTTTACGTAGGTGTGTTAATGAAGGGTGTCGTACTCGACTTCCTAAAGGATCTATTGATCTTCATAATATTTGTGTGAAATGTAGGGGTAAATTTTGTTCATTTGATGATAGATGTAATGAGTGTCTTTCTTTAACGGATGATGATTTTGTAGCATACGAACGTTATGTTAGGAGACTAGAGAGGGATAGAGTTAGGCGTAGTTCTTCACGATCTGTGGATAGAGCCTTACCTAATGTTAATGTTCCTAATCCTATTTCTTCCCCCGGGTGGTAGATCAGGAACCTACTATGAAAGACATGTTTACTGCTATTTTGACTCTTGGTGAGAAAGTCGATTCCTTAGCGGCAGATAGAAATACGATTTTTTTCTGAGTTGAAGATACTGAAAAACCGTGATTCTGTCGGAACTGTGGAAAGTGTTTCGGTGTCTGAAGTTAGTGTACCGAAAAGTCGTGAATCTCTCGGTAATGTGAAGTGTTTCTAATGTGTTTAGTGTTGCAGAGGGTGCGTCTGCATGATCTTGTCGTTCACCTAGCCTAAGACCTCTTTCGAGCTCTCGAACCCATGGGAGAAGTAATGTCGAACGGCTTAAGGGAACGAGAAGCGTCATCAATCGTTCAGACGTCCCCTCGAACGTTCCTGTTGCCGTAACTCAGGCCGTTCACCCTCATCGTAGGAAAGGTGAGGTTCATGCGTTATCCCCGTCTTCTGATGAAGGGTCAGGTAGAGAGATCTGGCGTCGCGCCTCAAGACCGCTTAAACGGACGCATGAAGTTACTCAGCGTCAGGAATCGCCTGTGCGTCCAGGATGTAGTTCTTGGGACTCACCGGAACGTTTCCGTTCTCCCATCGCTTGCACTCCGGCTAAGCGTCCAGATCACCGTGTTCGTGTTGATAAGATTCCTTCCGATTCAGACCTTGTTACGATTCATGCTCCTCCTCTTCCTTCAGATTGGCTTTCTTCTCCTGAAATACGTGGTGATGTTGGAACGAATATTCCTTTAAGGAGTTCAGTAGATCCTAAATGGTCTATGCTTGTGACTATGAAAGAACAACTCTCGTCGTTTATGGATTCTTTTCAACCAGGTGTTGGCAGTATATCTGGGCGTCAGGCGTCAGACCAGTTATCGCACAGGCGTTCGATGGTCTCTGGTGCTGACGAGTTATCGCTTAGGCGGTCTCCCATTCATAGTGTTCAACACCAGGTTGATTTTGACGAGTCTCGTCAGAGAAGTTTGGTTGAACGGTTTTCGTCTTCTGGTCGTGAGGAAGAACATTGGCGTCGACAAGTGGACGCGACGCGTCAACGTTTTGAAGTAGTGGATCGCCCGCGTCAACAACTAGTGGACGCTTCGCGTCAAAACATCGATTCTCAGCGTCAACATCTTGACAGCTTTGATTGTTCGTGTCAACAGTTTTCGGACTCTACGCGTCCACTCAGCGATCTTCGGCAGTTGCCTTCTGAGTCAAAGCGTCAATCTGGTCAACAGCAGTCGGACTCTAAGCGATCTCGGCAGTTGTTAGTTGACGAAGAACATCTACCCATCCATGTTTCACGTCAATCAACTTCAACCTCTCCCCGTCAGTTGGATGCAGATATTGGCTTTGACAGGCAATCTCATCCAGACTGCTCCTTCAGTTCAGGCTGCAGCAGTTGCTGCACTGCCAGAAGACGAACTTGAGGAAAAGTCGGATGTGGACGAGCCTATAGAGGAAGTTTCTGAGAATGAGGAAGAGAAGCTTTATCAACATGCTGTTGATCTTCGTAAGTTTATGTTGATTCTTACTGGAATTTTCCCGGATCAGTTTACTCCTGTGGCCCCTCGTTCTCCGCCTTCTGAGTTCATCTTAGGTAAAGCAACCAAAGTTCCAGTTTATACCAAGATGGTTCTTTCTCGGTCCTCTAAATGGGCCTTGAAATTAATGGGTTCCTGGTTGGACTCTAAGAAATCTTTTGGCAAAACGGCCTTTGCCTTTCCACCCGCAAGGTTGGCTTCTAAATCTAGTGTGTGGTACGATACTGGTGAAGTGTTGGGCTTGAGTTTTCCTTCGTCTGCCCAAGGGGATTTCTCAAGTTTAGTGGATGCGTCTCGTCGTCTTGCCTTAAGGAAAACGAAGATTTGGTGGTCTATTCCAGAGTTCGATCATTTGCTTAAGGGTCTTTTCAGGGCCTTCGAGGTGTTTAATTTCTTAGACTGGGCTCTGGGAGCTTTGAGTAAGAAGGTCTCAGATATGAAGGACTCGGACACTAATGGACTGGTTCATTTGATGTCCTGCTTGGACAAAGGGGTGAGGGATGGCTCCAACGAGTTAGCTGCCTTGTTCACGGCTGGGATCCTCAAGAAAAGGGCCACGATGTGCTCTTTTCTCTCTGCAGGAGTGTCTCCCTACCAGTTTTTGCTCCTTTGGCTAATACCTTATTTCCGCAAGAGTTGGTAGGCGAAGTTGCCACTGCTCCCACGCAGAAGGCCACGCATGACTTAGTAACCAATACGACAAGAAAAGTTTTGCCTTCGATGTTTTCCTCTCGTAAGCCTAAGGAATCTTCTTCTGGTTTTCGACCTTCTCAGTCCTTTCGTGGGAAATCCTCTGGAAGGGGCTCTTTCAAACCAGAAGGAAGGAAACCTAGAGGCAGAGGAGGCAAGTCCGGCCGAGGTAAAGTCTGACTGCCCTTTCCTTCAGACAGCAGTGGGTGCCAGGTTGACTCACTTCTGGGAGGCTTGGGAGAGGAATGGAGCGGACCCCTAGTCCGTCCAAGTGTTAAAGGAGGGTTACAAGATCCCCTTCCTGGCAAATCCTCCTTTAGTCACAGATCCGGTGGATCTTTTGCCCAAATACAAAGAGGGTCCGAAGAAGCAAGCCTTGCGTCTTCAGACGTCTCTTATATTAGAGAAGCAAGCAATAGAGGAATTGCAGGATGTAACTTCTCCGGGGTTTTACAACCGCCTTTTCTTAGTACCCAAGAGTTCGGGGGAGTGTAGACCGATTCTGGACGTAAGTGTTCTAAATGGTTACGACCAAAATTCGACATTCACTATGGAAACTCAGAAGACAGTTCTGGCGGCTGTGAGGAAGGACAATTGGATGGTCTCTATAGATCTTCAGGACGCCTATTTCCACCTTCCGATTCATCCCAGCTGCAGACGTTATCTGTGGTTCATGGACGGAAACAAGGTCTTCCAATTCAGGGCTCTTTGTTTCGGACTCTGCACGGCTCCTCTATTGTTTACCAAGATCATGCCGAATGTAGCAAGCATGCTGCATTCGAGGGGAATCAGAGCCTCTCTGTATCTGGACGATTGGCTGATAAGAGCCTCCTCAGCCGATTGTTGTTTGAAGGACCTAAAAATGACTTTGGATCTAACCAGAGAACTGGGCCTCCTGGTGAGCTCGAAAAAATCGCAACTGACTCCATCCTAGGAGATTCTTTATTTGGGGATAGAGATTCACAGTCGGAGTTTTCGGGCTTTTCCGTCGTCGGTGAGAATTCAGACAGCCCTCCTAAAAGTCCAAACTTTCCTGAAGAGGGAACTTTGCTCCGTAAGAGATTGGATGAGCCTTCTGGGGACTCTCTCATCATTAGAGAAGTTCGTGACCTTGGGGAGGTTGCACTTGCGTCCTCTTCAGTTTAATCTCAATCGCCATTGGAAGAAAGGGGACAACCTCGACAGGGATTTCGTTCCCATCTCGGTTTCCATCAAGTCTCATCTTCAATGGTGGTACAACGAGCCCAGACCGAAAGAAGGCTTGTCTTTACTTCAGAAGAGCCCAGACCTCGTGTTGAGTTCCGACGCCTCAAACTCGGGGTGGGGAGCCACTCTAGAGAAGAAGGAGCTTTCGGGGACTTGGACTGTGGAGCAAACATCTCTCCACATCAACCAAACGGAGCTTTTGGCTATTCATCTGGCTCTCATAGGCTTCGAGAAGCAGATCAGGGGCAAAGTAGTCCAAATCAATGTGGACAGCACGACAGCTCTGGCCTATATTGTGAAACAAGGCGGGACCCACTCTTGGTCTCTGTACGAGATGGCAAGACTTCTTCTCATATGGGCAGAGGAAAGGAAGGTGACTCTTTTGACTCGATTCATCCAGGGGGTCAACAATGTGAGCGCAGACAGACTCAGCAGGGAAGGTCAGGTTCTCTCCACAGAATGGATTTTACACCAGGACGTCTGCAAGAGTCTGTGGCGGTTATGGGGTCGTCCTCTCGTGGATCTCTTTGCCACCGCAAAGACGAAAAGGCTGGAGTGTTACTGCTCTCCGGTTCCGGATCCCGAAGCCTTGCACATAGACGCCTTTCTAATGAGCTGGTCACACATGGAGGTTTGTGCTTTCCCTCCATTCAAGATTCTATACAAAGTGATTCAGAAGTTCATTTCCCACGAAGAGACCAGAATGACACTGATAGCTCCGTTCTGCCCATTAAGGAGCTGGTTTCCAGAGGTACTGGAATGGATGGTAGATTTCCCGAGAAGCCTTCCCATAAGACCTGATCTTCTCAGACAACCTCACTTGGCCCGAGAAATCATCAAAACCTCCGAGCTCTACGTCTGACTGCCTTCAGACTATCGAAAAACTCGCTAGAGCTAGAGGATTTTCGAAGAAGGCAGCCAAGGCAATTGCGAGGGCAAGGAGATCTTCAACCATCAAGATGTATCAGTCCAAGTGGGAGTTATTCAGAGAGTGGTGTAGGACTAACGCGATTTCCTCTTCCAATACCTCTCTAACCCAGATAGCAGATATTTTCATAGACCTTAAATTTAAACATAACTTCTCGTCATCTACTATTAAAGGTTACAGGAGTATGTTGGCAACGGTTTTTAGACACAGGAACTTAGACCTTTCTAATAATAAAAATCTACAAGATTTGCTTAGGTCTTTTGATACAACCATGAAGATTCAAACAGCTCCTCTTGCCTGGAATTTGGATGTTGTCCTTAAATTTCTCATGAGTGACAGATTTGAGCCTTTACACTCGGCTTCATTTAAGGATTTAACCTTGAAAACTCTGTTTCTGGTTAGCCTTGCCACTGCTAAAAGAGTTAGTGAGGTACACGCTTTAAGCAGGAATATTGGTTTTCGGAATGGAAAAGCCGTTTGTTCTTTGCAACTGGGGTTTCTGGCCAAGAATGAAAACCCTACTCGGCCATGGCCCAAATCCTTTGAGATTTCTAACCTTTCTGATTTGGCGGGAGATGAATTAGAAAGGGTACTCTGTCCAGTTAGAGCATTACGACTTTATGTGGACAGGACTAAGAATCTGAGGGGTAACTCAGACGCTCTGTGGTGTGCAGTTCGGAAACCCTCGATGCCCATGTCAAAGAATGCCTTGTCTTTTTTCATTAGATTGTTGATTCGAGAAGCTCATGCTCAATGTGATGAGACGGATCAGAGGCTTCTCAAAGTAAAGACACATGAAGTCAGAGCGGTAGCAAATTCAGTGGCCTTTAAACAGAACCGTTCTCTGCAAAGTCTGATGGATACGACCTTTTGGAGAAGTAAGTCTGTTTTTGCATCCCATTATTTGAGAAATGTTCAGACTCGCTATGAGGACTGTTTTACGTTGGGTCCTTTTGTAGCGGCGAGTACGATAGTAGGTGAATGATCTACCACTACGTTCCCTTTTTCCTAATACCCCTTTTCTATCTCTTGGAACTCGTTTGTTATGGTTGTTTGTGGAGATTGGTCGTCAGTCTTCCGCAATCTTTGATTTAGTTAGGTGGTCAATTTGTTCCTAGAGTGCACCCGGAACAAGGGTATTAGTTGAGGTCCTGTCATGTTATAGGTGATTGTACCGTTTGACAGCTCCTAGAGATTTTCAGCCCGAGTGGATCACTGGATCTCTTAAGGATAGCGGACGAAATGAGGCAGAGTATCATTGCTGTCAGCTTCCTTATCAGGTGAGAGCCGCTTCAGTTTGTTGTATGTAACCCTTAAGTGAATTTTTCAATATGTTGCTGTCTCTGACCCGCCACCAATGGGTGTCAATCAGCTCTTTATATAACCAGCGGGTAAGTTTTATATTTAAAAATGATATTTTCATAATAAAATAAATTTTTGAATATACTTACCCGCTGGTTTTATAAATTTAACACCCACCCTCGTGCCCTCTAGAGACTACCTGTGGTATTGCTATGAGGCATGGAAGAACTGAAGGTGTGTTGTTGTTCTACCTGAGCTACCGTATCTTCGATAGCGCGAGAATTTGAATTTCTGCCAGGGCGTCAGGGGACTTCAGCTCTTTATATAACCAGCGGGTAAGTATATTCAAAAATTTATTTTATTATGAAAATATCATTTTTATAAAAAACTATAAAAACTTAAAAAATCTAGGGGAAGAGAAACAAGATAGAATAGCATGCCTGAGTGTACCCTCAAGCAAGAGAACTGTAAGCCAAGATAGTGGACAATTTAACAGTAAATGAACAATAGGCGATATGAAACGTTATATACTGAGAACGAACAAGGTAAAACGTTAGTGGAATTCCTGTAGAGAGTGGGGTTCCCCTGCTGTATGGGACCGGAAAAGCAGCCATCAAAGGGATCAAAGGGAAAGGACCATACTAGAGGCTATGGCACTACCCAAGACTAGAGAACAATTGTTTGATTTTTGAGTGTCCTCCTAGAAGAGCTGCTTACCATAGCTAAAGAGTCTCTTCTACCCTTACCAGGAGGAAATAGCCTGTGAAATATTAAATTGGATTTTTCATATATAAACTATAAAAACTTAAAAAAAAGAGGAATAGAAACAAGATAGAATAGCATGGCCAAGAGTACCCTCAAGCAAGAGAACTCTAACCCAAGACAGTAGAAGACCTTGGTACAGAGGCTATGGCGCTACCAAAGACAAGAGAACAATGGTTTGATTTTGGAGTGTCCTTCTCCTAGAAGAGCTGCGTACCATAGCTAAAGAGTCTCTTCTACCCTTACCAAGAGGAAATAGCCAGTGAGCAATTACAGTCCATGAGCGTGTTTGAAACACGTGCTATACACAAAGCAACTCAGTTCTTTGATATTAGGAAACCTCGGCTTTGATGAAAGGGTTAATTTGAAGATTAATATTCTATAGCTGATTACTTGTTATAAAACCATCAGAAAATGACTTCGTAATCCATTTGGCTGAGATTTGTGGTGGCTGGGTGATCGCCAGACTGCGGTTCAATTCCCGCTCAAACTCGTTAGTTCCTTTGGTCGCTGCAATCTCACCATTCTTGTGAGCTAAGCATGGTTTTGTGGGGGAGCCTATTATTATTATTATTATTATTATTACTATCCAAGCTACAACCCTAGTTGGAAAAGCAAGATGCTATAAGCCCAGGGGCTCCAACAGGGAAAAATAGCCGAGTCATCAGCAGCCATTGGCTGGCTCTCTGTGGTCCTAGCTTGGGTGGAGAGGAGGCTTGGGTGCTGATCATATGTATATATGGTCAGTCTTTTGGGCAATGTCGTTGTCCCGTGCCTATGCTGTTCACGATTGTCCTTTAAGCCTTTAAACATACGCATGTACGGTTGGACACACGATACTCGGGCACACCTCGCTACGAAAAATTGCACGCCTTCACACCCCTACTTCGCGGCGAGTAACCAAAGTGAGGTGTACCGGGAATTCCTGTATCCAACTCTACATGATCAAAGTAGACTTACCTTCATATTCCACGTCATACAGAAGCTGTAAATTGATTGTTTGGAGACCATCCATTCCTCTCACAACCGACAATATTTCCGCGACAGACACCTGACTGAAAACGAAGAGAAATGACGATATTTAAAGAAATATGTCGTATCTTAGGACGCCTTTATTGGATGGTATTAATCATAAAAGTCGGATTAACTACGAACTGGTATATAGGGGAAAACTCTTGTGGCTTGATATATTGTGTGTGTGTGTGTATATATATATATATATATATATATATATATATATATATATATATATATATATATATATATATATATATATATATATATATATATATATACATATATATATATATATATATATATATATATATATATATATATATATATATACATATATATATATATATATATGTATATATATATATATATATATATATATATATATATATATATATATATATATATATATATATATATATATATATATATATATATACGTATAATGTGTATATATATATCCCGCTGATGTTGGGGTTGTGCCTGTTGTGAAAAATTTGGGTGTACTGATAGATTGTAATTTGTCAATGAGGAACCAAATAGTGAACACAGTGGGAGTGTGTAACTATCACCTGAGAAACATAGCATTTATTAGAAAATATTTAACAGAGGGCAGTACAAAAATTATAGTGATGAGTCACGTAATATCAAGGCTTGATTATTGCAATTCTCTGTACTATAAATTGCCCAATACACTACTAAGAAAGCTTCAAAATGTGCAAAACCGGGCGGCTAGACTGATAAAAGGCATTAAACTACGGGAGAGAATAACTCCTGCATTGATCGATCTACATTGGTTACCTGTTAAGGCTAGAATTGAATTCAAGATTTACTTGTTGACTCACAAAGCACTTACAACTGATAAGCCTAAATATCTTTGTGATTGCTTGGTCCCCTACCCTCAAGCTACCAGCGCTGCTGTAAGAGTTAGACATGCTGATGATCCACATAGACTATTCGAAATTAGTGTGAATCATGCAATAGGAGGAAGAACGTTTAGTTATGCTGCACCAAGACTCTTCAACGACGTTCCACTTGATGTCAAGAATAGAAAAAAATGTGGCAGCTTTCAAGAAAAACCTGAAGACTTATCTTTTTAGAAAGTGTTAAATAGTGACTTGAAAACTATTAAGCCTGAATACAAATGCTAGCGAAATAACTGATAAGATACACAGCAAAATATCAACTGGAAAGAAATTATTTTCACACACCAAGGCCCGCCTGAACAGACTTTTCGTGTCTGATGGAGAGCGAGAAATAAACCCGTAAAAGTAAGTATATATATATATATATATATATATATATATATATATATATATATATATATATATATATATATATATATATATATATATATATATATATATATATATATATATATATATATATATATATATATATATATATATATATGCGTGTGTTCACTACTCGCTAATATTTCCCGTAGAATCTGTATTTCGAGCTAATTGTTTTTTTTTATAATATCTCAAATTAATTTAAGACATTGGCTATTTACTTGCTATTCAGTAGTATAGTATGTTTTTTAGACCCTTCGTTAACTTTAACCAATCATTTGATTTTGATTTTTCTCAATCGAAAGAATGCCAACATTTTTTTCAGAATTTTAACCTTCAATTAAAATATAACCCATACATTAATCACTTACCTTTATTCATCATCATCATCATGATCATCTCTTACGCCTATTGATGCAAAGGGCTTTGGTTAGATTTCGCCAGTCAGATGTCACTAACTTGAGCATTTAAATCAACACTTCTCCATTCATTATCTTTTATTTCACACTTCATAGTCCACAGCCATATAGACCTGGGTCTTCCAACTCATCTAGTGCTTTGTGGAGCCCAGTTGAAAGTTTGGTGAACTAATCTCTTTGTGGGAGTGCGAAGAGCATGGCCAAACCATCTCCATCTACCCCTCATAAGGATCTCATCCACATATGGCACTCGAGTAATCTCTCTTATAGTTTCATTTCTAATCCTGTCTTGCCATTTAACTCCCAATGTCCTTCTGAGGGCTTTGTTCTCAAATCTACTTTTTTTTTTTTTACCTATGAAAAAATATCCCTCATGGTAAATTTTGTTATAATTATTTTATACAAATTTAAAATTTTAGACGGAAGTGTTTTAAACGTCATAGATGTTGTCTGATCAAATATTCGGCAGTGATTTTAGACTTCTTGAAGCGTCTAAATGTTAACGGATGCTTTTTGAGCAAAGATCTGGCAGAAATTTTAGCCTTTCTTTAAGCGTTGTAAACGCAACAATAATTTATTGCTGAAACTAGAGAGGTGATAGTTAATTCGTCAATTCGATTTTCTTTATGGAGCAAATTGTTTTTTATCTTGGGTTGAAGCTATTTTTACGATTTACGACATATGATTTAGTGTTACCTTTCCAAGACTGAAGCTGGTTGGGAAACAACCTCTGGGTTGAGACTTAGTCTTAGGGTAAGCTAAGAATATAGCAGTCTAAGAGGGGGTAGCAGGAGGCGTAGGAACCCCTGGTAAGTAAGAATTTAACTCTTTTACCCCCGGGGTATTTGGAAATTTCCAACCCTTAACCCCCAAGGGGTTATTTTTTTCCCAGCACATTTTGCAGTATATATTTTTTAAATTGCTCCAACAGCCTTAATTTTTGTCATAGAGAGGTCAGGTTGGTCTCATTCTCTTGGAAAATGCCTGAATTTTCTCAAAAAATTATCAAAAAATATGAAAAACAAATTTTTATAGCATTTTTTTTGCAAGGACGTATCGGTACGTCCATGGGGGTAAAGGGATGGCTTTTGTGAAATGTACCAGTATGCTCTTTGGGGGTAAAAGGGTTAAGGATATGGCTTCTAGGTTGGGTGAGTAATCTTACTTTAGGTGGCTCTTGCATTTGTCTTCCTTTTTAACATGTGGTTTTTCAGTAATACATGAGAGATTTTACACCCATTCTGTTCCAACCAACTACAAGGGCTCCAAGAATTAATTTGGGTTCCTACTTTCCAATTATCATAGAACCGGTAAGCGAATTAGCTGTAGTCACTGGCATATAATAGGGCCCAACAAACCTGATACTTACCTATCTATATACCAAAGGCACTTCCCCCAATTTTGGGGGGTAGCCGACATCAACAAGAAACAAAACAAAAAAGGGGACCTCTACTCTCTACGTTCTTCCAGCCTAACCAGGGACTCCAGGGACGAGGGGGCTGGGAACCCCCTCTCCTGTGAAAAAATCCTATGAGACTGATACTTATAACCAAGCATAAAGAGGTTTTTGGTATTGGAGCTGACTTCGGCCAAATTCACTTTTGATATGTATATAGCAACTCTATAATATTTTCCATCCAGAAGAATGAAAGGTATATTAATAGGATTGCTTGGTATTTGCAATAATCTTTTTATGGATGTATATGAATAATGATAGACCCAGAAATATTGACAGAGATTGATAGACTGGAGAGATGAATACTATAGTTGTACACTGGAAAGCCTCTTGAATGATTAAATGCATAGTCTCTGAAACTATTCAATTTAAGCTTAATCGTATTGGATATACACGGGGTACTGTATATCTATAGCACACTCCTCCGGATTATTTCCTAATATATATTTGTTCCGTAACCGAAATACAAACCACGTTATTTACAAAGGGTTATTACTTTTAGCGTAGCTGAAATGGCAAGTCATTAGAATTTAACGAGGGTGTATTACCCCCCGCGCTAGTTAGCGGGGGGGGGGGGGGGTAGGGGAGTGGTAGCTAGCTACCCCTCCTCCCCCTCACACACAGGTGACACAGGTGAATACTCACTTTCACTTTTGGCTCGGACTGTGACAGACGTCTCTGTCTTGGTCCTCGCTTGGCAGCCATTGTTTTGTCTTTACTTAATCGCTTACTTTTCTTTTACTCAATATATATGTAAACATGTTTTCATGTTTGTATATATATTTGAGTATAGAAATAAGTAAGTTTCCTTTTCAGATGTGTGTGTGTAGTGTACGATATCTACGTGGAGGCCTCGGCAGTTAGGCCACCACGGCGTATTTTATGGGTGGCGATCGAGTTTGACTTATGTCTTTCTCTCTCTCTCTCTCTCTCTTGAGGTCGTTCACCCTTTTACTACGTGTTACTACGCCCTTGTAGCCTATAGTGCTCCCAAACGAAAGTGGCAGCTGAGAGCTTATTTTTTCGCATCGAATCTTGAATATTTCGGTCATTTTATCTGGAGAAGCCCAAAAGCAGAGTATGGATTAAGGTCTTAAAGGTGGGTCAGTTCCGTCGGTCATTATCCCGGATATAGTTCCCTTTTCGGCTATTTTTCCCAAGTGGCCAATGGAAAAGAAATTGGAATAGATTAAAAGTATCTAATGCATTTAAAAACAGGGCGTACGTGTCTTTATTAATTTTCATCTTTATCTGAGTGAATATGATATACGATATTATATATATATATATATATATATATATATATATATATATATATATATATATATATATATATATATATATATATATATATATATATATATATATATATATATATATATATATATATATATATATATATATATATATATCACATATGTATATATATATATATATATATATATATATATATATATATATATATATATATATATATATATATATATATATATATATATATATATATATATAAAATGTATGTGTTTGTGTGTATGTTTTTAAAATGATTACAAAAAATTCCATTGTACTGAAAAAGTCTGTAGGTAGAAAAAACCCAGAAAGAATCAAAAGATTAAGATTTAGAGGTCACCCATTCCCAGAGAAGAACAGGATTAGCCAGACACGCTAAATCAGTTAATACGCAAATGTCAAGCTGGGCAAATTGTTTTCTTGTATCCTCACCGAGAGGTCGTGAAGGTACGAAATTATTTGAAATATATACGACATATTAAGAAGAACCCCAAAGAACTGTCATTCGACTGCCACTTTCGTTTGGGAGCACTATAGCTTCCTTTCCGTGTGGGGGGTTGCTACGCCGTACGTTTGTATCAATTAGTTATGAATCTAATTGTAGTTTTTTTTTTTTTTTTTTTTTTTTTTCAGCTTGTAGAACGATTCCTTTCGGAGTTTTCGTTCTTTAGTGTTCATTCATTTTTAATTTACATAATTACATAGTTACATAATTATAATTGTTATAATTCTGTTTTGGTTACAGCTCTCCTTCCGCGAGTGTAAGTGGTTGTGAGGGCACGTGCCTGTTGTGTAATTCTTGTTCCTTTCCCTCGGGATTCCTCTTCGGAGCCTTCCCGGGGGAATGAATGTGTACTAATATTATTTGTTTTATTTTTTTTACAGTTACCGATCTAGTTCGTTTCTGTAATATAGCAACGGTGGTGTGAGCTGTCTGGTTGAGTCCTGGGGATTCGGCTGTTGCTGCCTCCCCCCTTGTATTTTCGTCAGGGCCGTGTCTCCTTCTACTGGTAGTACTCCCGTGTCGACGGACAGCTCTCCAGTTCATTTTAGAACACTCAGGAGGCTTGCCTCCTTGGGCGGGTAACTTTCCTTCCGAGGGAAGTTTTTCCTGTCCAGGCTTGAGTTTTTCTCCTTTTGGGGGGTTCTTCTCTTGCCTTTTTTTCGTGCGACTATGCTCTTGGTGCTGAGCGGTCGCACCTGCAGTTTCGCTCAAGGGGCTGGGCAACTGCAGGAGCTCCTCTTCGGAGGATTGCTCCTTTTAGGTCACTGGCTGACCAGTCTCTTCCTCGAAGTGTTTCTCTTTCTTTCGCGAGAGAGTACACTCATAGAGACTCCTCTTCGGAGGTTTCTTCTGTTGCTGTTGGCCTCCCTCGCCGTAAGGCCCTGCGTCCGCCTCGTCGTAGGGGCCTCTCATCTCCCTATAAGGGTGCTTGAGGCGCCCTTTTGGATCTCCGTTTGCAGCCTACAACTCCTTTTTTCTCGATCTTCCGCCTTGGTGCAGATGGACAGCAGTCTGATCTCGTCTTCCGACGGGCAACGGTCTTCCCGACGGACAGCGGTCTTCCGACGGACATCAGTCTCCCGGCGGACAACGATCCCTTCGGGGCCAAGGGTTGCCCCCACGGGGGTTCTTCCCTTGCGTGTCAGGGTTTCCCTGCGCGCCCTTCTGCTCATCAGCGCTTTCAAGATGATCTTTCCTGCGGTTCCTGTTACGTGCCCTGTGCGCCCACGTTCACCCTCGCGATCTAGAACTTCGGTTCAGGTCGGGGTCAAGGACTCTTCTTCTTTGCGCAGGCTTCCACGCGTAGCCTTCTGCTCGTCAGCGATCATCAGCTCGTCAGCGATCTCCGGATCGCCCACGTGTGTTACAGCTGGCACGCCAACGTTCTCCAACACTTCTGAAGGAACATGGTTCGCCAGCTACTAGCTCACCTGCGCATGCTGATCGCCATCGCGCGACCATCAACTGCGCATGATCGCCCGCTTACGCATGCTGCTCCTCATCGCACAACCCTGAACGATCGCCCTCCTGCGGATGCTGATCACCATCGCACCCTTCCACGCGATCATTCACCTGCGCATGCTGCTCGCCATCGCACAACCCTGCACGATCGCCCGCTTACGCATGCTGCTGCTCATCGCACAACCCTGAACGATCGCCCTCCTGCGGATGCTGATCACCATCGCACCCTTCCACGCGATCATTCACCTGTGCATGCTGCTCGCCATCGCTCAACCCTGCACGATCGCCCGCTTACGCATGCTGCTCCTCATCGCACAACCCTGAACGATCGCCCTCCTGCGGATGCTGATCACCATCGCACCCTTCCACGCGATCATTCACCTGCGCATGCTGCTCGCCATCGCTCAACCCTGCACGATCGCCCGCTTACGCATGCTGCTCCTCATCGCACAACCCTGAACGATCGCCCTCCTGCGGATGCTGATCACCATCGCACCCTTCCACGCGATCATTCACCTGCGCATGCTGCTCGCCATCGCTCAACCCTGCACGATCGCCCGCTTACGCATGCTGCTCCTCATCGCACAACCCTGAACGATCGCCCTCCTGCGGATGCTGATCACCATCGCACCCTTCCACGCGATCATTCACCTGCGCATGCTGCTCGCCATCGCTCAACCCTGCACGATCGCCCGCTTACGCATGCTGCTCCTCATCGCACAACCCTGAACGATCGCCCTCCTGCGGATGCTGATCACCATCGCACCCTTCCACGCGATCATTCACCTGCGCATGCTGCTCGCCATCGCTCAACCCTGCACGATCGCCCGCTTACGCATGCTGCTCCTCATCGCACAACCCTGAACGATCGCTCTCCTGCGGATGCTGATCACCATCGCACCCTTCCACGCGATCATTCACCTGCGCATGCTGCTCGCCATCGCTCAACCCTGCACGATCGCCCGCTTACGCATGCTGCTCCTCATCGCACAACCCTGAACGATCGCCCTCCTGCGGATGCTGATCACCATCGCACCCTTCCACGCGATCATTCACCTGCGCATGCTGCTCGCCATCGCTCAACCCTGCACGATCGCCCGCTTACGCATGCTGCTCCTCATCGCACAACCCTGAACGATCGCCCTCCTGCGGATGCTGATCACCATCGCACCCTTCCACGCGATCATTCACCTGCGCATGCTGCTCGCCATCGCTCAACCCTGCACGATCGCCCGCTTACGCATGCTGCTCCTCATCGCACAACCCTGAACGATCGCCCTCCTGCGGATGCTGATCACCATCGCACCCTTCCACGCGATCATTCACCTGCGCATGCTGCTCGCCATCGCTCAACCCTGCACGATCGCCCGCTTACGCATGCTGCTCCTCATCGCACAACCCTGAACGATCGCCCTCCTGCGGATGCTGATCACCATCGCACCCTTCCACGCGATCATTCACCTGCGCATGCTGCTCGCCATCGCTCAACCCTGCACGATCGCCCGCTTACGCATGCTGCTCCTCATCGCACAACCCTGAACGATCGCCCTCCTGCGGATGCTGATCACCATCGCACCCTTCCACGCGATCATTCACCTGCGCATGCTGCTCGCCATCGCTCAACCCTGCACGATCGCCCGCTTACGCATGCTGCTCCTCATCGCACAACCCTGAACGATCGCCCTCTTGCGGATGCTGATCACCATCGCACCCTATCACGCGATCATTCACCTACACATGCTGCTCGCCATCGCTTACCATCACGCGGTCATTATCGCCAGCGATCTTCTTCACCTACGCGGCAGCACGATCCCTCGCCGTCACGCCATCGCTTGCGTTCGTCGCCTCGGACACGTGTTCATTTACCTGCCCACCCTCATGCCCGCGTGATCGCTCGCCTGCGCGCCCGCGTGACCGCTCGCCTGCGCGCCCGCACGACCGCTCGCCTGCGCGACCATTCGCCTTTGCGCGACCGTTCACCCTCGTGCGACCATAGTTCGCGGTGAATTCCACAGCCGGTGGTAGCAGCAGGGACGCGTGCTCCTAGACGGCACTCGGGATCACCTCCATCCAAGCACAGGTTGGTAGTGCAGGACGAAGACAGGTCAGTACAGCATTCTTCCCCACCTTTTCAGGCAGGTACCGTCGGGTCCACTCCAAAGGATCGCCCGATCCCTTTCACCTTAGCGAGGATTTCGGACTCTGTGTCCTTGGAGCAGCAGACATGGTTTGGTCCGCTGGCACGGGCGTTAATGAGGGTTATGAAACCAGCACTCGCCGGCCAGGGTAACAAACCAGCGGCTGTCTCTCCTACGCTGAAGAGAAAGAGAGGAGTGGACTTCGTGGTGACTTCCCCCAGGGCGAAGTTGGTTCCCAAGAGGTCGGTCTCGAGGGTCCCCTCTCCTGCACGAGTACTCTCTCCTTCTCCCGCCCTGGAAGGATTTTTGGCGGGGGGGCTTTCCGTTCAAGATTTCTCCATCGGACAAGGGGTGACTGCTTACCTCTTCCTCTGGGAGCTTACCAGGTTCTTTCCCTCCTCGGTTACGGCCCGAGGTTTGGTTCAAGGAAGCTACAGGAAGATCAAGGGTACTTTCCTCCTCTCGAGCTCAGACACCTTGGCCTTTCGTCGTTAAGTATCTACTTGCGGACAAGCTCGATGTTGTACCATCTGAACGCGCTGACTGATTATTATTATTATTATTACTATTACTATTATTACTATCCAAGCTACAACCCTAATTGGAAAAGCAAGATGCTATAAGCCCAGGGGCTCCAATAGGGAAAAATAGCCCAGTGAGGAAAGGAAATAAGGAGATAAATAACTGAAGAGAACAAATTAACAATAAATCATTCTAAAAAAAGTAATGTCAAAAGAGATATATCATATATAAACTTTTAACGTCAACAACAAAAATGTCATATATAAACTATAAAAAGACTCATGTCCGTCTGGTCAACAAAAAAGCATCTGCTCCAACTTTGAACTTTTGAAGTTCTACTGATTCAACAACCCGATTAGGAAGATCATTCCACAACTTGGTAACAGCTGGAATAAAACTTCTAGAGTACTGCGTAGTATTGAGTCTTATGATGGAGAAGGCCTGGCTATTAGAATTAACTGCCTGCCTAGTATTACGAACAGGATAGAATTGTCCAGGGAGATCTGAATGTAAAGGATGGTCAGAGTTATGAAAAATCTTATGCAACATGCATAATGAACTAATTGATCGACGGTGCCAGAGATTAATATCTAGATCAGGAATAAGAAATTTAATAGACCGTAAGTTTCTGTCCAACAAATTAAGATGAGAATCAGCAGCTGAAGACCAGACAGGAGAACAATACTCAAAACAAGGTAGAATAAAAGAATTAAAACACTTCTTCAGAATAGATTGATCACCGAATATCTTAAAAGACTTTCTCAATAAGCCAATTTTTTGTGCAATTGAAGAAGACACAGACCTTATATGTTTCTCAAAAGTAAATTTGCTGTCAAGAATCACGCCTAAAATTTTGAAAGAGTCATACAAATTTAAAGAAACATTATCAATACTGAGATCCGGATGTTGAGGAGCCACCGTCCTTGACCTACTTACAATCATACTTTGAGTTTTGTTAGGATTCAACTTCATACCCCATAATTTGCACCATGCACTAATTTTAGCTAAATCTCTATTAAGGGATTCACCAACCCCAGATCTACATTCAGGGGATGGAATTGATGCAAAGAGAGTAGCATCATCTGCATATGCAACAAGCTTATTTTCTAGGCCAAACCACATGTCATGTGTATATAGTATGAAAAGTAATGGGCCAAGAACACTACCCTGTGGAACACCGGATATTACATTCCTATACTCACTATGGTGCACATCAACAACAACTCTTTTGAGATCTACTACTTAAAAAATCAATAATAATGCTAAGAAACGACCCACCCACTCCCAACTGTTTCAGTTTGAAAACAAGGGCCTCATGATTAACACGGTCAAAGGCAGCACTAAAATCAAGGCCAATCATACGAACTTCCCGACCACAATCAAGGGATTTCTGTACTGCATTGGAGATTGTAAGAAGGGCATCACATGCTCCAAGGCCTTTCCGAAAACCAAATTGCAAACTAGGGAATAGATGATTACCTTCAGCAAACCTATTAAGACGTTTTGCCAGAAGACGTTCAAAAACTTTAGATAATATGGGAGTTATGGAAATTGGGCGGTAATCAGTGGGACTCGAGCTACCACAAACACATTTACATAGAGGAGTAACATTACCAATTCTCCAACAAGTGCTAAAAGCTCCTCTTCTTGCTAACTTGCGTAAAATAACAGATAACTTTGGAGCTAAGAAATCTGCTGTCTTTATAAAAAACAAAGGAAAAATACCATTTGGGTCTACACCTCCATAAGCATCAAGGTCCATCAACAGAGCTTTAATCTCACGAGATCGAAAAGCTAAACTAGTTAGTTTAGCCTCAGGAAAACAGGAATGAGGAAGTTCAAGTTTTTCATTACTCTGTTTACTGTCAAAAACATCAGCCAAAAGGGTTGCCTTTTCCTTTGGACAGTGAGTGACTGAGCCATCTGGTTTAAGTAAAGGAGGAACTGTTGCATCTACACCAAAGAGTGCAGATTTAAGGGTAGACCACCATTTATGTTCCTGAGTTGTACCAGAGAGGGTTTCTTTTATGATTAAATTGTACTCCTTTTCAGTTGAGGCATAAACTCTCTGAGCAAAAGCTCGAAGCTGAGTATAGTTGTTCCAGGTCAAATCTGATCTGTTACCCTTCCAAAGGTGATAGGCCTCCTGCTTCTCCAAATAAGCACGTCTACAATCATCATTGAACCACGGTTTGTCCTTCATTCGGTACCTTAGCACACGAGAAGGGATACGCCTATCAATTATGTTGACTAGATTCTCATTCAAAGGGACAACAGGATCTACACTATTATATAATTGTGACCAATTCAAGCACAAAAGATCATGCAAAATCCCATTCCAGTCTGCTTGGGATTTCATATAAATTTTACAAGAATATGATATATCAGGGACAGGCTGCTCAGTCTTCACTAATAATGAAATCAAGGCATGATCAGAAGTCCCGACTGGAGAACCAACCTTACTAGTTATAACGCCAGGGGAGTCAGTGTATACGAGGTCCAAGCAATTACCAGACCTGTGAGTAGCTTAATTTATGATTTGCTCACAGCCTGATTCTGAGGCAAAGTCTAAAGCTCTTAAGCCATGGCGATCGGTAGGAGAGATAGAACTCAACCACTCCCCATGGTGAGCATTAAAATCACCAACAAAGACAAACGAAGCCTTTCTATCATCTTCTTGTATCTTAGCCATAATGGTAAGAAGACAATCAAAGATAGAATCATCCATGTCTGGATTCCGGTAGATTGAACACAAATAAAAGTTGTTATGCCTGCCACAAACTTTTATTACCTGAATCTCATGACATCCACATTGATAGCAGGACTTATGAGAAGCAGGGTACTCGGTCCTAATATACACCGCCATTCCCCTGTCCCTAAGAATGTAATCACGTTTCAGATGAGACTTCCTTCGGGTGTCTCATCTGTGGAGGTCGACGACCTCAGACACCCTTCCATCCTTGAGAAGAGTTTTGTCTGTGCCCAAGGACAGAGACTTGGACAGCTGCTGTGCGGAGTAAATCGACTTCCGGTTTCACTCCTCCAAGGCGCTTTCTTCCAGACTCTGCAGGGCTCCAGCGCCCTTTTCTTTCAACCACGTCGGCCTAAGTTATCGGCTACGACAACTGGGACAAGGTGTCCAATTGCAGTTTCCTCCTGTCAGGAACAGATGGCACGGGAGACTCCCCCGGGGGGGGGGGGGGCATAGTCCTAAAAGGAGTTCACGAACTCTAGGATTGCAGGTTTTTTCGCTGGGAGGATGCTTAAGGTTACTCATCCGAATGACAGCTTCCCGATGCCCATTCCCGCACAATCTCTGTGAGTAGCCAAGGATATCGCGCCTGCCGTCTCTGTCAGCGAATTCAGTGTCTCTGAACCTCTATGTCATAGCGTCAGCAGAGTTGCCCGTTTGGGCAGAATGATCCATACCTTAGGCGAAGGTCTTCCTTAGGATCATCGACGGCTTCACCCCCGGCCCCCTCAGTCGATCCTTTCTTGTAAGGAAGGATCTGAGAGGGGATGTCCATAGTCGACCTCTCAGCCCTGATCAAGTTTGTCGAACAAACTTCGGCCAGCGTAGACCAGCAGAATCGATCAGACTGGTAACGAGGCGACAGGACTCCTTTAACCCTGGATCGGAAGGACGGGTACTTTCAGTTTCCATTCCATCCATCTTCCAGGGTGCTCGTCGAATTCAGCCTAGACTGCAAGTATTCCTGCTTATGATGCAGTGTGGCTATCCCGCCGTGGCATAGCAGGTTTGTTTCCCCAGAGAACTCTCCCTGCCTTCCTCTTGGCCGCTCAGGTGCAGGTTTCCGCCTCCTCTGCTGTTTGGAGGGCTGGTCAACTCCGGTAGGCTCGGGTTTCGACCTTCTTCAGTGCCGGGACAAGCTTCCGGATGCTGACCATGAGTGTGGGCTCATGGTATTTTGCTTGGAGCCTTCTCTTCCTCTGCCTCAACATCTGGAGTATCTGGCCATGATATTGAGTCAACCGCCTTACCACATTGGAAACCCCGCTTCTCGTCCGTCCAGCGAGGTTAAGCAACGTCGGTACTTGGATGGGTGACCACCTGGGGACGCCAGATTCTGTTACCGCATCCTCCGAGCCTTCCTTTCGGTTGACTGTGGCAAGACTGAGGAGAGTCGCAGTACCTGTTCTCAGTCAAGCAGAGCTTTCAGCCCTACCTTGGAACGTTTCCTAGTTCTTCTTTCCTCATTGACCCGTCTATAGTCCGAACGGTCGCCTCAGGATAAGTTCCATGTGGGGCGATCCAAGTTCCGGTGGCTTCAGACAATGTTTAACCGGACTCCCTGGCCCTATGGGACCCGCGGAACTATTAAACCTGCAATGGGTGTTGACCTATGGAGCCTCTTGATGGTAGTGGATATTCTCGTCCTTTCCCCACATTCTTGATGCGGTTCTCGGACTCGTCAAAGGAAAGGGGGGGGCATGTTCCGGTCCAGGCCTATGGTCAAGACCTGAAGGATACCTATCCATCATTCAGGCAGGCTTAAGGGCCTTAGTCTGGCCCCTCTTCAGATCCTACAGCTCCTGCCAAGTCGCCCCGTTGCGCGTCGACTTCATTCTAACCAGCAGGGGACGCATTTTCACACCTTCACATCTTGCAGTAGAGATACCGGGATGATTGAGATTCTCTCAATTCCACCATCGGCTCTCTCATTCCAGGCAGGGGAATGTTTCTCTCAGACTATCCGAGCAGAGCCTCATAGAGAGAGTGTACCTAGGGGTCTTTGACCTTGGGTAACCAGCAAGTGCTGGTCTGGGGGACCTGATCACGACACCTTGGAACCTCAAGCTTCCACTAGTCTTCCCCCCAGTCTCAGACCCCGAGACTCTGGCAAGATGCATTCCGGTGATGGTGGGACAAATTCGACGCCTGCGTCTTCCCTCCTTTTTGTCTGCGGACAATGGGTCTCAACAAAACCAGGTTGTCTGTCAACCTTTCAATGGGAGAGCTCCACTGGGACTATGCGGAGAACGGTTTCTGGACCCTCTGCTTCCCCTGACGGAACTCCCGGGAGAGCTTCTCCCACGGCACAGACTACTCAAGCAACCACACTGCGACATCTCTCCCGAACCGGGGCGTCGCTTTGGCTTCATGCCTGGAGACACTACGCTTCCTCCTCTAGAAGAGACAACCCGCTACAGTCGCGGTACGGAGGTCGCGTCATCTGCGATAGTCATCCACAGGGGTCTCCCAGGCAAAGTGAAGAGTCTAAGGTGGTGGGTGCCGTGGGAGATATACCTCTTCCCGTGAGGCCTCTTCTCCAGCAATAACGGTCTTATTGCCTTTCGGCGGGAGGAAACTCCTTTCCGCTCTCGGCAATGAAGCCTGTCGCTCAGCCTTTCCCTGACCTTCAGGCTTAAAGGAATAACTTTTTCCTGCCCGCTGGATCTATCCTCGCTCATGCGAAGCCCTAGTCGGAGGAAGACCTCCAACTTGGAGCATGGCTCGGACTTTTAGTCCTTTAAGAGATCTTCTCAAGACCCTTTTATGACAGGCCTCGGATTGTATTCCGCCTTGGGTCTTCTGCTCACTCTGGCCACGGCCAGTGTGTAAGCAATCTTCTTGGTCTCTTACTACTCCCCCCTTTCTAAGTTAGAGGGGAAGGCAACATTCAGGCTTGCTCCTGAGTTGTTGGCTAGACTCAGAATCTGAGGGTCCCGACCCTTCGGTCCGATTCATTCAAGATTTCGAGTCTCCATTCTGTGTGTGATGTCCCAAGACCTTCTCTTTCTTGCCAGTAAGGAATCGAGAGGTTAGCGCTGGGAACAGCTGCAGTTTGGCCTCAGTTGCAGCTGATTTGGGAACACAAGGAGGACATGGGGGGAGAGTCACCAGTATACCTCTTCAGCCCGGACTCGAGTACATTCATCTCGACCTGTCTTCAGACCCTCCCCCGTCACGTCGCCCTACAGCACGGTTAGATACTGTACATCGCAACGTCCTCGCCTTCGAGTAATACTACTGTGACGCAGGTGCTACAAGCTGGAGTCTGGAAGCGTTTGATGACCTTCGCAGCCCGCTTCCTGCAGGTCGTGACCCACAGGAGTCTCGATACGTTTTCTATCGCTCTGTGGTGGCTACACAACAGCTGGTCTAACCTCAGGCTCCTTTTTGGACAGGTAGCAGAAGGTTGAGGGCATTGTTATCAGGTTTTAGTCTGCATGAACGAAAAAAGTATGTCTGGCCCTTACTTCTTTCTTCATCATCCCCTCTACGGGGAAGCAGCATCCTGGTCTCTGCATAGCTGACCTCGAACCTCTGCAGGTAAACCATGCTTCCTTGTGTTCCGAGTATTGAGTCAATACTGTCGCGTCCCCCATACCCTGACGAGGTGGTATTGGGAACGTCCTAACCCAGAGTTCCTTCTGGAACTCCAGGTCAACTGCCTAAGACGGGTCACACTTCTTCCTTCACACACAAGCTTACGTAGGCCACATGGTTCCTTGCGGAGCAAGGAACTTGTGAGGTGCAGGGACTCCTTTTCTCGAGTGCGACTCACTCGGATTCTGAGTCCCCGGGTAAAGCCAAAGCCAGTATGGCTGGGGACTTTCCACCCTTCCTAAGGGATAAGTCACCCTTTGTAAATAGTGTGGTTTGTATTTCGGTTACGGAACAAATGACAAATTCGAAGATAATTTGTATTTTTCCTAACCATACAAACCTTAGCTATTTACACATATTTGCCCGCCAGCCCTGTCCCCCAAGACAAGTCCTACCTCTAAGTGAAAGTGAGTATTCACGTGTGTGTGAGGGGGAGGAGGGGTAGCTAGCTACCACTCCCCTACCCCCCCGCTAACTAGCGCGGGGGTAATACACCCTCGTTAAATTCTAATGGCTCGCCATTTCAGCTACGCTAAAAGTAATAACCCTTTGTAAATAGCTAAGGTTTGTATGGTTAGGAAAAATACAAATTATCTTCGAATTTGTCATATTAATAGGATTGCTTGGTATTTGCAATAATCTTTTTATGGATGAATAATGATACACCCAGAAATATTGACAGAGATTGATAGACTGGAGAGATGAATACTATAGTTGTACACTGGAAAGCCTATTGAATAATTAAATGCATAGTCTCTGAAACTATTCAATTTAAGCTTAATCGTAGTGGATATACATGGGGTACTGTATATCTATAGCACACTCCTCCGGATTATTTCTTAATATATATATGTATATGTGTATGTATATGTATTAGGGTGCCGGTTTAGTATGTGGCCTACCTTTCGAATATGACCTACAAAATTCTACATGTTTTTAGTATGTGGCCTAACTTAACCTAACCTAACGAGCCAGGTAGGCCACATACTAAACTGGCACCTGTATATGTATATGTATGATTCTAGTTCATTGATAATACTTCATACACGATTTAAATTCCCTCATATCTGATATTAATAAGCTTTTAAAGTGGCTGCATATTTAAATTTAACCAGATATTGACGAAAGCTAACCATGTCAGAATGTCGGTTTTTGAAATTGTCACTGGATAGATAGATATTATGAAGACAAGTTCTTTAAGCTCATACAGTAGGCAAAAAATAAATTTCCCCTTTTTAAATTTCAATTATCTTTCCAGATTGGAGCCAACCTCGGTATCGTGTTCATATAGAAGAGAACCCTTCCTAAGAAGAGTGGAAACTTACATAGAACACGTGAGAAATGTTTCCATATAATCGCTGATAAGAAAATTTAACCAATTTACCTTTCTTCTAGTGAGAAAAGATAAGTATGATGGACGTATATAGCAGGGAGTATAAATGTTACTGTAAGCTCATCATATTTGTTCCTACACATATACAAACATTATAGCCAAGTTGGATACAGCTGTTGAAACTTAACTAGGTAGCGGTAGTTAGCTGAAAGGTGTTAGGTAAGCTTCAGCCACCCTACTGGTCACTGAGCTCCCATTTTGTTTTCTGCCTCCGGGTAGTACAGATGTAATTCCTGTGTCTCCATCTGGCAGTTTTAATCTGTTGCTTTTTCTTTGAAATAAATGTGTTGGCAAATAATTTTTAGGAACATTTAGAAATGATTTGACAAAGTTTTCCAATAACCGTACCTGTGTGACAGTTTTCTGTGCAAACATGCTGATTTCTATATTCTTGTTCTAATTGGACAGCATTCCTGTTTGCTCTTTATTCCCTCACTTGTGACAACAAACTTAAACTTTAGGAGTTTCCAAATCCTTTGACATTCGTGTGGTCCATCATATTAAGAAAGTTTTGCTGCCGCCAAGTGTGAAAGGGAAGGGCACCACCCTTCTTTGTACCTCCAGTGTCCTCTCCCTTCCGGAAAGGTGCTAAGGAAATATCTCCTGGTTGTGCTGTCTCTTCTTAAGAGTCTTCACACAGATATAGGGTCTTCCTTAACTGTCTACCAGTCCTTGGTAATGCCCTAGGCTAACATCTGCCTCATCTTCTTGGCCAGGTTGTTAGAAGATTGACAGGGCTCATCACTATCGTTTCTATACAGGAGAGAAGGGCTTTGACATTTCCGGGTAAAGTAACCAGCCAGCTTGGTCATAGGTACTTCCTTCCATTCAAGAATAAATCTCACATTGAAGGATGATGCTTCGTATTTGTATAAGAACAAATCATACATTTTTTAACTGTAATTTATATTTGTTCCAACATAGGAACTTACCTCGAACTACTTTCATAGGAGTTACCTGGAACCTCCTCTCAACCGACCAGAGTTTTGTGTAGTTTACCCTACTCCCGTTTTCTGTAATGGTAGGCCTAGGCGGAAGGATACGTGCCCTGAGGGCAATGCCGAGGCAGGCCACATGTGAGCTTGGGTTGCGACCTTCAGTAAGTTCTCTGGTCGCGTCATGATATCATCTCGACGCTCCTCATATCTCGTGCGACCCTTTGTGTTGTGTACCGTGTGTGTGTCCACGTGGCCCGTTGTGCTCTCCCTTGTGCTTCGCGCTTTTGACTTGTGTTCCCTTTCTTTTTCCACTATGTTCCTGTGTCTGGCGGTGAGTTAGTGTGTGTGATGGAGCATACCCACCGTTGTCCTGGGCCTAGGGCCGGGAAGTCGTGTGGCGCGTTTTTATCGAAGCCCGATGTGGACCCGCATACCCTTTGTTCCTCGTGTAGGGGTAAAGTGTGTTCGCCTTCGGACACGTGTCCCGAATGTGTTACGTGGAGCGAGGTTCAGTGGGTTAAGTTTGGGACCAAGAAAAAGAAGTCTTCGAAGCGATCGCCCAGGAAGGCAAGTTTTTCTTCTCCTGCAACATCGGCTGGTGAAAGGTCAGATAGAGTTCCTTCTTCTTCCCCTACCCAGAGTAGGGGACGAGGTAAGTTGGTTAAGGGGAAGAAGTCAGGGCATTCTGGGGTGTCTGTTTCTGTTAAGGTGTGTGAGGGGCCTGAGGGTATGTTTAGTGGGGGTCCGCGGGACGTTGCTCTTGTGCAAGGGGAGCACGTCTCGGCTGGCGACCCCATGTGGAATAAACATGTTCCTTTTTCTTCCCCAGAGTCTTGGGTGGATGTTTGAGGCGCCTCCGCAGCAGAAGGCACCCCAGAGAGAGAAGATTCCCCGCAAGAAGATCCCCTTGGATGGAGTCTACCGAGGACGCCGTTTAAGTCGCCTTTGGGGGTGGAAGAAGGTCTGAGCTCCTGTTTTCCGTTCGTGGATCACCCGTCTGCGCCCCCAGCACCTTCGTCGGCAGTTCCCGAGCTGTTTTTACAACCTTCGACTTCAGGTACTCAACAGGTGTTGAGCAAGGCTCCACCTGTACCTCGGTTCCGTTATGGAGAGGGGTAGGACTCGTCTGCAGCCGTGTCTTCTTTGTCGTCGGAGGAGGAAGTTCGGAGGAGACACAGGAGGAAGAAAGACAGATCCAGGAGAAGAGGGTCCGTCTCTAGGTTTCCATCGAGGTCTCGGTTTAGCAGGAGGAGGTCTCGTTCCCCGCGAAGGAAGATCAGGAGGAGTGCCTCCCCGAAGGAACAGGAACAGTGGGTCCTTGTCCCCCACAGTAAGCTTAAAGACCTTACTACGGTCACGGGCACTGCGGTCAGGCTTACCGGAGACAGTCCTCCTAGAAGGGCCTCCGACAGCTTCAGCCTCGGACTGTAGACCCTCGTCTGACAGGCGTAAGTCCCCCTCGAAGGAGACTCAATCCGCCCAGCGGAGGGAGTCGCCTCGGAGGACGGGCAGCCGCGACGAGTCAGCCCGTGGAGGTGATAGTCGTGCACAGATTCCTCCGTCGAACACCTTCACAGAGGAGCCCGTCCCCTTGTTGACAAACCAAAAGACGGCGGAGGCTCCCGTCTTTTCCGAAAGGCCCAACCTCGATCCTAGGTAGAGCGGAGTTGCCCGTGTCAGCGACACTCCACATCGCAGGACAGAGGAAGCGGATGGTGACCCGGATGATGGATCAACGGAGGACTTCGCGTATAGGAGAGTGATTAACTTAATAAGGAAGCACCATAGGATCGAGGAGCCCGTACCTTCGGAGGAAGACGTCTGGCGGTCTAGCCTGAATAGAATTATGGAGGACCTGGTCCAGAAAAAGCCATCCTTAGCCCTGCCAGAAGCGAGGGACGTCAAACTGGGACGGTCCCATATTGATAAAGTGGTGAACCGTAACAAAGACACCTCAAAGGGACAGAGTTCTTCCAAGCTCCTCCAAGGCCTTATGTCTCAGAGCAAGTACTATGCCTTGGAGGGACGTCCTCATGGAGCCAGCAAACTGGAAGACGTTCTGGAAATTTCAGGTCAAGGTGCCCTGGAGGACAGGGCTTCTTCTGCATCTATTTTCTTCTCCCAGGCAGAAGCTGTTATGATGGAGGAAATGTCAAAGGACCTTATTAATGTCGCCTCATGGTTGGACTGGTGGGCCTCTACTCTGGTGGGCTCCCAGATTGCAACAGATTCTATGGACCCTGCCAAACGAGATGCCTTGAGAGTTAGTCAGCTCGGGGGGCCGCGCCCTGAAGTTCCTGACATTCCAGTCCTTAGCACTGTCAGCTAACTGGGTGTTGAGAAGGAGAGATTCTGTCCTGAAAAATCTCTCTAAGAAAATTCCGGACAGGGAAGCTAAGGCTCTCCGGAACCTGAGTGTGTGGGACGAAGGGCTCTTCCCCCTTAAGAAGACGGAGGAGGTCGTGGAGAAACTGGCAAAGAGGAAGGAGACCGTCTTACCTAAAGTCCAGTCGATGAGAAGACCTGGGTGTAGGAGACCTGCTTCCGATGCTCCTTCAACTTCTCGCTCTTCTCCTACGCAAGTTAGGAGAGACTCCTCGGTGTCTCTGTGGTCACAGGCAACTCATCCCACCCGAAGGGGAACCAACTCAGTTCCTTCCTCGTTTAGGACAGCCTACCCTTCAGCCAGGAGAGGACGTTCCGGACGTTCATCCCGAAGGAGGTAGAGTGAGAGGCCCCTCTCTCCTGCCCAAGCCTCAGGTAGGGGGATGCCTCAGACTATTTTGGCAAGCTTGGAAACTTCACGGTGCAGAACCGTGGACGGTGACTGTTTTAAAGGAGGGCTACAGGCTTCCTTTCTTGGCGGATCCACCTCCCCTTATACCAGCAAGTCAGGCGGAGTGTTTGGCCCCCAAGGACGCCTTGAAGAGAGAAGCCTTGCAAGAAGAAGTCTCCACTATGTTAGAAAAGGGAGCAATGGAGACTGTTCACCTTCCAGGTCCGGGGTTCTACAGTCTGCTTTTCCTGGTAGAGAAAGCAACAGGAGGTTGGAGACCAGTGATAGACCTGTCAGCCCTCAACAAATTCATACGAAAAATTGACTTCAAGATGGACACCCCGAAGTTGGTCCTGGAGTCCTTGAGGGAGGGGGATTTCATGTTATCCATAGACCTCAAGGATGCCTATTTCCAGATTCCAATCCATCCTGCCAGCAGGAAGTATCTCCGGGTGAAGTGGGGCACCCAGATCTTGCAGTTCAGAGCCCTGTGCTTTGAACTCTCCACAGCCCCCCAGGTATTCACAAGGGTTTTCACGACGGTCTCCGTTTGGGCTCACGAACGGGGAATCCGTCTAATTCGGTACCTGGATGACTGGTTACTCCTTTCTTCCTCAGAGGAAGTCCTGAGACAACAGGACACGGATCTTCTACACTTCTGCAAGACCCTGGGTATCACCATCAACCTGGAAAAATCTCACCTGTCCCCAACCAACAAGATGACGTACTTGGGCATAGTCCTAGACTCCTTACTAGTCAGAGCCTTTCCGTCAGTAGACAGGTTGAACAATCTGGACCAGGTCCCCCGCCCCTTCCTAGCGGACCAACCCAGAAGGGCAAAGGATTGGCAGAGGTTGATAGGCCACCTAGTGTCTTTGGAAAAGCTGGTCCCTCAAAGGAGACAAAATCTCAGGAGTATTCAGTGGAACCTAAAGGATCTCTGGGATCAGAGGAGCTCCCCCTACAAGATAGACCCCATTCTTCCAGAAACAAGACAGTCCCTGGAATGGTGGCAGGATCGTTCGAACACTCTCAAAGGGATGCCGCTGTCTTTCGGGCCTCAGGAACTTCTTCTCTTCACAGACGCCTCAAAGGAGGGTTGGAGAGCCCATCTCCTAGGGAAGGCGGCGAGAGGAAGTTGGACGGAAGTCGAGAAAACTCTACACATCAATGTCCTGGAGATGAGAGATGCCCAAGAAGCCTGTCTGCACTTCGGAGGTCTCCTAAAAGGAAATACAGTGGCGCTGATGTCGGACAACGCCGCAGTAGTGGCGTACATAAAGAAGAAAGGGGGATTGAAGTCAAAGGAGTTGTGCGTTCTCGCATTGCAGATCTTAAAATGGGCCGAAGAAGAACAAGTCAAGTTGACGGCGAGATTCATTCCGGGAAAGAAAAATGTACTAGCCGACAGCCTCAGCAGAGTAGGCCAAGTGGTAGGAACAGAATGGTCCCTTCACCCAGAATTAGCGAAGTTCATCATCCGAATGTGGGGATCTCCGGTAATGAATCTCTTCACAATAAGGCTGAACGCTCAACTTCCCGTATTCTGTTCTCCTGTCCTAGACCCAAAGGCAGCATTGGAGGACGCCTTCCAACACAAGTGGGACAACCTAGACGTTTACGCCCTTCCTCCTTTTGCTCTGATCAGGCAAGTGCTCAACAGTCAGGACAGCCAACAACCTAAAAATGACTTTGGTAGTGCCCTGGTGGCCGGAGAGAGAGTGGTTCGCAGATCTAAAAGGACTGGCAATACTCCCTCCGTGGCCTCTTCCAGACAGATATGACCTACTGAGGCAGCCACACTTTCTAAGGTTCCACGAGAACCCTCAGTCCCTTCGTCTTCACACCTGGAGGTTATCCAGCGCCTTCTGAGGAGACAGGGATATTCGGCGAAAACAGCAGACAGGATGTCTCGGTATTTTAGGCAGTCCTCAACAGCAGTATACCAGGCAAAATGGGCAGCTTTTACAAGGTGGTGTGCTTCAAGAAAAATCAAGCCCTTAGAAGCATCGATCCCGGACATCGCGGACTTTCTCGTCTACCTCAGGGATGAGGTGGGCATGTCAATCCCAGCAGTGAAAGGAGTACGAGCCGCTCTAGGACAAGTTTTTCTCTTGAAAGGAATTGATCTAGGTGCTTCTAGACACATTTCGATGCTCATCAAGAGTTTTGAGCAGTCCTGTCCTCCCTTTTCGTCCAGGGTAAGCCCCCTTTCGAACCCTTGAAAGATATACTGGATAGGAACCTTACGCTTAAAGCTGTCTTTTTAGCGTTGGCTTCAGCGAAGAGAGTAGGAGAGATCCATGAGTTGTCCTATGAAGTAGAACATTCGAGGGGTTGGCGAGATGTCTCCTTCAAGTTTGTACCTTCGTTCGTGGCCAAAACTCAAAACCCCTCAGTTTGGGACCCTAAGTTTGAGGGCTTCTCTATTCCAGCAATTCCCAGATCAGACAATCAGGATGATTTGAAATTGTGCCCAGTCAGAGCTATAAGGAAATATCTGAAAAGGACGGCCAATCTGCGTCCAGGTATAAAGAACCTTTTCGTCTCCACAGGTCCGACTAAGAAGCAGATCTCTAAAAACACCATTTCCTTTTGGCTCAGACAAGTCATCATCAAGGCTTACACTAGTGTGGGTCTGCCAGTACCAGGAAGACCCAGAGCACATGACTTTAGAGGTATTAGTACCTCTCTAGCTTTTGAAAAGAACATGTCAGTAGCACAGATTCTTAGAGCCGGCACCTGGTCAAGCCAGTCGACGTTCACGTCTCACTACCTCAAGGAATGTATGAGGAAGTCCCTAGATGGGTTTTCGATTGGTACGGTTATCTCCGCGCTCCAACCGGTTTAACGGCCCAAGCCCCAGGTTCAATCGTGGATATCAAAACCATCAGACACAGGTGCGATCTTTTCTATCTTCCCCTTGTCTTCGCTTTTTAACTTTCTTTCCTTGAGAGCACGTGACCAGTAGTCCTGCACAACCATGTATATCTCCTAATTCTTCAAGCACTTCATCACAGAATTTTGAAGGGTGAGTACTGATACACTAATATGAGCTCTTTGTGTAGTTTATCCTACTATCCAGTTTCTTTACCATCAGTACCTAGTCCCCTGTCTAGGTACGTGTCATCCCGTCAGTTGGGTCTTAAGTCAGGTCGGCACTCCCACCTCCTAAAGTGTAAGTCTCCTATGAAAGTAGTTCGAGGTAATTTCCTGTGTTGGAACAAATCACAAATTATTAGTGATTTGTATTTTTTCTAACATTTTACCGAGAACTACTTTCGGGTTATGGCCCTCCCTTCCTTCCCCGAGTGCCTCACTGATCTTTGGTATTTTTACTTTCAAAGAACTTGCTGAAGGTCGCGACCCAAGCTCACATGTGGCCTGCCTCGGCATTGCCCTCAGGGCACGTATCCTTCCGCCTAGGCCTACCATTACAGAAAACGGGAGTAGGGTAAACTACACAAAACTGGTCGGTTGAGAGGAGGTTCCAGGTAACTCCTATGAAAGTAGTTCTCAGTAAGTATGTTAGGAAAAATACAAATTACTAATCATTTGTGATTTTTCTAACTATACATACCCCAGTCATTAAGTTACAATTCTAACTGCAACAACTTAGGTAGTCTTAGATTTAAGGTCAAAGTGGAAGCTTGGTGGCATGTCGTGTTGGTTTGGCTTACTGTCTACCTTCCAGCTAACTATCACCACCTCCTTGGGATTAACGGCCATACCCAGTTTTGCCATAACCTTACTCCAATTGAATAACTCGGGTTTTTCATCGTAAGGAAAAATGCAAATTATTAAAAATGTGTAATTTTTTTCTATTAGAAAATTTTCACTTATAAGCATATGATCAGATTAGATTTAGACGTATTTTTGTTTATTATTTCTAATTACTGTAAAAGGTTTTCATAAATTCCTTTTACAGGACTTTTTTATGAATATCTTTTAGAAATATTCTTGAATAACTGTTGGGACCTATTAGATAAAAAGTGCCTTATGAATCTGAAGGGTTTATAGCCATAAAAAAAGATCAGTATAAAAGTTATGCAACTATTTTTAAGATCTTTTTTCAAAACAATGGTAAACATTTTAAGCTTGCTAAAATTTTTCACGTTATTAAACTCGGTTCACCAATTATTTAAACATAGGAATTCCCTTTCGACTGTGCCTTTTATGGGTTGGAAATTTTGAGTTGGATAGGTTTAATAACTTAAAATCTAATTTTGATTATGTTTATTTTTTAAAACTTTTTATGTCTTCATATAATAGTCAATAATAATAAGTTAAAATTTGAAAAAAGTTGACTTTTGCGTTTATACAATTTTGAAATTTTCTATTATTTAGAGTCAGGTTTTAAGTTGGAAATCTCTATTGCTGAACTTAGATTTGCTATGGACATTATATACCTATTTCTAGAGACTTTTTATTTGTTAACCTCTCTAGAAGATATTTTGGAAGATGGGATATTTAGGCCAGCTTTAGTTACGAGAAGGTTTCCTGCCAAAAAAATATAAACCTTACATTTTATTAGGAATGTGCATGATAGATGTATTACTGTGTTGACTTTTATTACAGTAATTTATCTTACAGATGTGTGTAAATCCTCCAAAAGGAATATATCATGGGGAGTGGTTTGTCATTCTAAGTAAGGCTTCTCCATGAATTTTGTAAATTGCTGTATAAATTTCAAGTGTTTCCACTGCTAAAGACTTTCCATTAAATATTTTGTTCTTCAAGAGGAGTCAGCTAGGTGTATTCTTTGTCGGGTAGTTATGCTTGCTAAAAATTGTTCATCTGTACAAAGTCTTTTTGGTCATTACCTTGTTACCAGCTCTAAGCAATGAAGGTGTTTCCAAACTTTTCAGAACAGTTAATTACTGGGAGATTGAAGCCGCCAGGATACCCTTGTTTTTATTGTAGACAGTTTTTTTCTTTGTGCATAAAGCAGTTCTTCGTAGGATGGTGTTCTGTAGCAAGGTAGTGAAACTAGCGCACATCATGCGGCAAAACTGAATTATTCTTGCAGAATTCCTTCTTCCTATAACTGCACTACTTTTTACCTCCTTATCTTACCTCCGTTTCTACTTCCTGTCTTCCATCTTGCTATCCAATCCCTTCACTTTTGCTTCACAGTGCAACTGAGTGGTGTTCCCCATTGTACCTCAGTGATGAATAGCTTCTACAGCTATTCCAGTCTACACTTATACCATTTGATTTGAATTATTTTACATATTAAAGGATGTGTTTGTGTACATTAGAGCCATTAGTTTTAAAAGAAAGATTCACCTGTGTCTGTAGATGTACAGTATAGGAGTCTGCATCTTTCACCCACTCTTAAATCATCCTTCATTAGTGTTTAAGAGAAGTGGTCTTCTGAAGTTGCCAGCATCTGTGTCTCGTAGGAATGGTTATTTGATACTTACACATTTGAGAATCTGTCATTGCAAACAATGTGTTTTCTTCTTTGTGTTTTTGTCTACGTAAGATAACCCATAGATTATATCAAGTGTTGATCATGATATATTTGTTTCCAAAATTATTTTACTGCTACCAGAGAAAAAAAAATGGGGCTTCTCAACGTTTCATTCTCCACTTAAATGTTGATCTAGATATATGATTGCTGAGGCTGTGATCAGTCAGTCAGATATAACAGTCATACAGGAATGTAGATCCTCTGATAAGAACTTTCATTTGTGTCTGTGTTGTCTGTGCTCCTCATGCGGTGCAATGTAGTCTTTAGTTATGAGTCTGCAGAGTTTCTTTGGCCCCTAGCTACTCTTTCTTTTATATCCTCCTACTCTACGTCCATTGTTACTTCCTTTCATCCATCTTGCTCTCCAACCTCTTCTAACTTTTAGGGTTTTACCCTAGGTGAACCTGGATACTGGATCACCTCACAGACCCCAGTGCCTGGCCATATAAACTTAAGCCATAAATCAAACCCAATCCTGCATGAGAATGAGATGTATTCAAAGAGTGGGTTATTCACAAGTTAACATGATCAACATGCTAGTACCTTTATCTCCATTGTTTTCAGTCTGCTTATCTTTCTGACCTTAGGGAGTTAGCATACATATATAGGAAGAATTATTACAGCTATTTCCACACAGGACATTTTTTAAAGCAGATAAAATGTATTCTGTTTACTGCCCACAGGTTCTTATCTTTGAAATCATCTGAGCTGAAAGCTCTCGTTTCTAGGACTTGCTATATTTGCTGATTTCCCTCCTTCCATCCCATTAATTGTACCAATTTTGTATTCAGAATTGCGAGCAGTATAGGATGATGATAAGAAATTTATTCTGTATTTTGGGGCATTATGGACTTCAAATATGGGTCTGTATGAAAAATGCTAATTTTATATGTCAAAACTTCAGTTGTTCTGATTGTTATATGGTTTTTAACATGTTGCTCTTTAGTTACTAAAAAAAAGGCATTTGTAAAATCTCTTAAACTATTTTAATTTGTAATCTGGCATGTGTGATTCCCCTCTGAGTGGGGATACCTTAACATGGTGAAAGGGTTTATGTATCTCCATGATCAGCAAAGATATACTAGTCAGGGACATCCTTAATGAGGTTGGTTTGCTGTGAGCAATCAGACAAAATCTCCCCTCATCTTCATTCTACGGTGGCCAGCATTTTGATGAAAACTGGCCAAACACCAGACCTGAATAAAGACATGTCTGAGGCCTTTGTCCTGCAGTGAACTAGAAATGCTGCAATTGTTGTTGTTGTTGTATGTGTGTAAAGTTACATGGAGATTAACTTTTGACTTTTTCCAGGGTAAACATAGATGGTTACTTGAGAGAAATTTTTTCATAACCCCTTAGTTGATGCTGATGCTTAATGGAGACTCCATGACCAAGAAGATTGTCTGCTCTACATGTGAAGATGAACGCGATATATCTTCAATTATAAGCTTTTTTTATCATGATTTAGAGTATGGGGAATGTTATTGGTTTTGAAAATGTTTGTAAAAGTTTATCACTATCTTAAAGTGGAAGTAATTTTGTTTTCCATCATTTTGAATATGGGGAATGTTACTACAGTCAGCCCTTGTTATTCACGGGGGTGTATTTTTCCAGATTCAATCATTCTCAATTGCATAATTTTGAAAACATGTATAAATGTTACTCATAATGAGGTTCTGAGTATATTTTTCATAGTTGATTCGTTCATGAAGTATAATTTTTGTTAAAGCTACAATTATATTGCTTACATTGGTATTAAAAATCCATGTGCTTCTTCATGTTTTGGTCTCTATTAGTGTTATGTTAAAATTTCACACTCTTAAACATGTAATTCGGTTTTCCATTTAAATATTTCTCAAAAAATTCAAAACATTAAAAATTTAGATTTCAATTGTCTTATGGAACCATCAACTTTATCATCCACTTAGAGCCTCATCTCTATATCTCATTCTCATCAAAATATTGGCACTAATGAAAACATTCATTAATGGAAATAATTATTTTATGATGTGTGCAGTAGTTGTTGACTAGTTTCAAAATGTTAAAGAAGACGTTTCATAATTTTCAGTCGTAAGCTTTTCTAGGTCTGATATATTTTTCGCCAGTCTGACTTGCAAGTTTGCTAGTCTTTGAATTGATTAAATGGTGACATATTTTAAGTTTGACTATTTTTTTCAATAGTTGTAACGCTTAAATATTAGTATTTTTTACTTTTTATGAAATATTAAAAGGCCTGAATGCACGCTGATAGCTATGCATCTTCAATTCTGAGGTCAGATTATCTATAGGAAATATTAGAAAATGCCAAAAAGTGCAATTAAAATTGAATGTTCTTGACAAGCATCCATACTATAGGTTAGTTAATTAGGCATGTAATGCATTAACTATAAATTTAATGCAATACTAATATTTAATTGAAAATGCTTATTGCTATAATCTGTGCCCCTTGATTCTCATTTCTGTGATTTCATTTTCTTGGTATCAAACAAGCTATTTGGCATAGTGCTTATTTGTTTATGAGTCTTAAAATACTACTAGACAATATTCAGTATTTGGTTCTTTGTCTGCTAAAATACTATAAGTTCACTCCTTGCAATTTCTCTTGGTTAAAGTATACAGTACTTCTCTTTAATTCTGCAAAGAGTTTTTCTTGGTAATATTTGGTTATACTGATCCAAGTCTTTTTTTGGCTATATTGGAATATTACTTCTTAGTGCATATTTTTCGATATGCTAATTTAAAGTCTGTTAGAATATTGCTTCATAGTGCTAGGCGTTTCGTCTATGCATGCCTTTTCAATAAGATAATGGATTGATTTTGTTTCACTTTGAAAAGATACAATTATAAATGGTTCTGTTAGTGTAGTCAGCAGGATTTACCTTTATGTAAATTCTAAAACGCATCCGATTCTTTATAGTAATGAGCTATGTTTATTACCAAGTTGTTGTCTCTAATAACTTTTTTTACAGTAATAACCTAATCTTAAATTTCCACATTGCAATAGTATTTAGTTTGCCTCTTACTGTTGAATAATTAAGAATCTTAATGTGGATGTCCTTAGCTTTGGTGGCTTCTGTTTTCTTTGCTCATGTTATTTGGTTTGTTAGAATATATATTCTTTTTAAAATAACGTAGAGGTGAAAATTTAGCCCAAAGATTACTTCTGATAAAGGGTTATGTTGTGTTTGCTATTTAGTTGTAACTAAATTTGGATGAAGTTTTTATTAAAAAGTTTTTCCCTTTACAGAATAAACTTTTCAAGATTGAACTATTTATAGAAGATCATTTGAAAATCATGTTAGTAAATAGTCAAAATATTTGGTCCATTAGTTAATATTTTCGTAATTGGTCTCAATCATTACTGAACATACCATTGAGGAAGTCAAGCTTTTGGTAAGGTTTGTGTAATCTGTACTGTTTATATCATGTTCTGATTCATTCTTTTGGCATTGGTATCTGTTCTTAATCTTTGACTTTTTCTTATTGCCTTATCGTTCCACTTGCTAAGGGTAGAAGAGAGACTTTAACTATGGTAAGCAGCTCTTCCAGGAGAAGGACTCTCCAAAATCAAACCATTGTTTTCTAGTCTTGGGTAGTGACATAGCCTCTGTACCATGGTCTAACACTGTCTTGGGGTAGAGTTCTTTTGCTTGAGAGTACAAGGAGTGAACTTATAGTATTTTAGCAGACAAAGAACCAAATACTGTACTGAATATTGGCTAGTAGCATTTCAAGATTCATAAACAAATAAGCACTATGCCAAATAGCTTGTTTGATACCAAGAAAATGAAATCACAGAAATGAGAATCAAGGGGCACAGATTATAGCAATAAGCATTTTCAATTAAATATTATTGCATTAAATTTATAGTTAATGCATTACATGCCTAATTAATTAACCCTTAATTACATACCACTATTCAATTCCTTAACATTAATTACTAGTAACCTATAGTATGGATGTTTGTCAAGAACATTCAATTTTAAATATTAAACTTAGCCGGTGAATATATAATAGCTGACGTCTCGGACGGCTCGACAGAAACACAAAAACTCGCGAGCGATCGCCATGAAGGTTGCGGGTGTGCCCACCAGCGCCGACTATCGGCCAGATACTGCATATACATGTAAACAGCTCCAGTTCTTCTCTGTCGGTCTTGTCGACAAGTTGATTCCGTTACTCGCTGTTGACCTGGAGTTTTTCAATATTAAACTTACCCGATAATCATGTAGCTGTCAACTCCGTTGCCCGACAGAATTCTACGGAAGGGATACGCCAGCGATCGCTATACAAGAGGGGGTGTACTCACAAGCGCCACCTGTGGCCAGGTACTGCAGTACTTCTTGTTGACACCACTTCAATTTTTCCTCTGTCGTGCTTCCGGCAAGACGTTCATGGATACGCTTATAATTTTGGAGTCTTGTTCACGGTTTTTGGTGAAGTATTGCTCTAAGATTTCAGCTTTCGCTATTCAGGAAGTTTTATTATTAGCTTAGCTAACTTTTGGAATTAATTTGATTAATTATGGTGACGAAGAGAGTATGAACTCTCTTTCACCTTTAAATGGCCGACCCTTCCCTTAGACGGAAGTGTTGGTGTCTAAGAGAGTATAGACTCTCTTTCTTAATTTTGCTTAACAAAAGTTATAGATTTATTTTATATCTCTCCGCCTTTTATAGGCCTCTTCGATTAACTTCCTTTTATTATAAACTTATTAAAATTAATTTTTATATTTGTTTATATTCGACCTTTCCTAATAGTAGGCGGTCTTTTCTTGGTACCGAAGTTAATTAACATTGAGCCCGTCATTTCGGTTTTACCTGTTAACATATTATGCTATTTTAATGTTTTTGAAAGAATTTCTTTGATAGTCTCGTACTGTTTTCAAAGTTGAACTAACGTTTTGTTTTGTCTCTGCAGTTGTTGACGTTCAGAACGTTCAACTTGCGCTCTATCGTTACGATAGAGAGAGAATTTTCACGGTGTCACGTTGCAGTAAGAGTAACCGTGTCTAGCGTTTTGTTCATTCTTTCTTAGCTAAATGGTTTTAATTCTAATAAAGGAACTTTTCATTTTGGGAAATATTTCAGTTTTTTTCCTTTAACAATAATATGTTTTAACGATATATATGATTGGGCTCTTCTCTCAGGTTCTAAGTCAAGAGAGAGAGAGAGAGAGAGAGATAGAGACGGAGGGAGAAAGAGGAGGATAAACGTTTCGTTCAAGCGAGTAACGTTGTTATCGTTTTTGCTCTTCTCCCTAGTCTCTTTAGGGGAAGAAGGTAAACGTTTCTAGAGTTTTTTCTTGTTCTCAAGCTTTATGCGGTGAGAGATTTTAAACGTAGTTTATTTGATCTAGTGTTTAGTCTCTTTCCAGCCACTGAATTATTTATCTTTCATTAGATTTTTCTGTTACATTGTAATTCTGTTTTCGCAATTACTAACTTTTGAGAAAGGATAAAATTGCGTGTTTCAGGTACAAACCACTTAAAGTTTCGAGTTCAGTGAAATAAGTGCAAACAGAAAATCAAAAGTGATAAGTGATTAGCGCAAAGTGTGTCAGTGTTGTGCGTGAGGGTACTTCTGTGCGCGCCAGTCGTCCTCCCAGTCCGGGATCTCTTGCAAGCTCCCAAGCCCAGGGGAGAAGCAATGTCGAAGGGCAAAAGGGTTCGGCAGGCCTTGATCGGCGCACAGAAGTATCCTCGGTTGTTGCGGGCGTGTCTTACAGAGACCGTCACTCCCACCCGCAGACGATTGAGCCCTTATTTTGCTCGTCTGCAGAAGAAATTTCGGGGAGAAAACGCTGGTCTCAGGTCTCAAGACCTCTTAAACGTAAAGTCCAGACCTATGCCAGACGTACGAAGTTAGAGTTCAACAACCCGGATGCAGTCATTGGGTTAGCTCTGACTCTCCTCAGTCATCAGGTGACTGCACACCTCCTAAGAGAGGTAAGGCGATGCCTCAACAGACCTCATCTTCTATTAAGGTTTTGCCTCAACAGACCTTATCGTCTGTTGATCCCAAGACGACTTTGCTGCAGTCCATGCAGTCGCAGCTTACGGTCTTAATGCGTGAGTTTCAGGCTGAGAAGGTTACACCTCCTCCTGCGAACGCTCCGCCTCTCCGCAGTCCAGTCTGCCAGGCGTACGAAGTTGAGGTTCCTCAGGCTACCTTACCGCGTTCTGAGTTGCCAGTTACCAGCGGTGTGCAGCAACCTCCGCCTCCTCCTGTGAGAGCTCCGCCTCACCGCAGTCCAGTCTGCCAGGCGTACGAAGTTGAGGTTCCTCAGGCTACCTTACCGCGTTCTGAGTTGCCAGTTACCAGCGTTGTGCAGCAACCTTAACCTTCCTTAAGGCAACCTCAGCAATGGGAGCAGGAGTCTTATGCCTTACTTCCTCCGCTTCCTCTTGCGGTTAAACCAGCGAGGCAACAACCTCTTGAGGTACAACAACCTCTTCCATCCATGAGCCAGCCACCTCAGCACTCGCTGCAGCGACCTCAACCCTCCTCAAGGCGAGAGACTCAACTCTTGAGGCTAGCTCCTCAGGAACCTCAACTCGTGAGTCAGGAACTGCGTTCTGCGCAGCCGCTACCTCAACTCTCGCAGCTCACACCTCAAGAACCTCAACTCGTGAGTCAAGAGCCTTTCTCTGCGCAGCCACCTCAACCCTTGAGGCAAGCGCAACTCTTGAGGCAGCAACCTCATGCTATGAGTCAGCCACCTCAACGCATGCATCTGCCACTTTCTCCTCAAGAGCCTCTTCCCATTCAACTTGGAAATAACAAATGACAATAATAACACCTCATTACTTTCATAACTTGCATTTGTAATCATATACATGTATGCCTACACAAACATTATGATAATGGAGGTTATTTGTATTACTTAAATATAAAAATATATATTTATTCCTTGCAATATATTTTTAACAAATCGCAAAATATGGCAAAAACAAAAATGAATCATGAGTTATGAATGTAAGGTAAATATTTAAACCCCATGCAAGCATGCATGAAGTAATGCAGTGTTGCCAACAGGGCGAGTTTCCCTTTCCTGAGTTGAAGTAGATTATAGTACATTTAGTGCAGCTTAATTCTACGATTATCATGCCGGCTATCAACAAAACAGTCTAAATCAATTCCCTCGGCACGTGCATTTTCAATGGACAGTAATACGATATTACTCAATCTAGCACTGGTCATGGAATTTCTGAGAAATGTTACACGCCATGCAACATGCTCTGCTTACCTTACAGCATGCTCTACTTACAGCATGCTCTGCATACAGCATGCTCTGCATACAGCATGCTCTGCATACCTTACCGCATGCTTCTCAGTCACACATCTTTGGTTGTTGCCAACTCACTAGACTGTCAAGCAGTTTCATAACGTTGCCTTCTAGTCTGCTGCTTTTGCACCAGTGAAACCCTCACTGAGAGAACTTAGCTTTTCTCGGATATGGTCCCTGTAGATGAGAAAGTGCTTTTCTCCCTCCTTCTGATATTCCCTTGAGGACTCTGTCATTTGGAGAGGAGCCTTTAGCTGCTTAGCCTCCTATGGACTTTTATTTAAGCATAACATGCTTCCAGGGAAGGTAATGGTTCCACTTCAGTCGCTAACCCCGTCTGTTACCACACCTGCTCCCATAGACCTTGAGCTGTGTTGCAAGACATGCAGTCCAAGCTTAGTCCTTGTTAGAGGATTTTTCGTTTACGGAGTCAGTGTGTCACTGGGAAGACGTTCAACAACCAGCAGAAGTTCTTGTTGTGACGCAGTGCGGCAACCTCAGCAACCCGATAAGGAGTTGTCTGTAGGACCCAGACAGTCTAGACAGCTTCGGGTTGTCACTGTACTTCCTCGCTTCCCCATGGTTGACAGTTCACAGACTGTGCAGCAGTACCATGATCTTGTGTCCGGCTCCGTCAGACGACTGGCTTTTAAGAGCTCCCACAAGTCGTCGCTGTCTGGAGATTCTCAGATGGACTATGGATCTGACCAAGGAACTGGGCCTCCTGGTCAATTTTGAGGAGTCTCAGCTCGTCCCATCCCAGACCATTGTCTACCTGGGTATGGATCTTCAGAGTCGAGCTTTTCGGGCTTTTCCGTCGGCCCCAAGGATCTTCCAAGCCCTAGAATGCATCCAGAGCATGCTGAGAAGGAACCGATGCTCAGTCAGGTAGTGGATGAGTCTAACAGGGACACTTTCATCGCTGGCCCTGTTCATCGTGTTAAGGAGACTCCACCTCCCCCCCCTTCAGTATCATCTAGCTGCTCACTGGATAAAGGACATGACGCTAGAGACGGTCTCAGTTCCTGTTTCCGAAGAGAGGAGGTCTTCTCTCGCGTGGTGTAAGAACAGCTTTCTTCTCAAGGAAGTCTACCTTTGGCTGTTCAGAAACCCGACCGCCGTCTCCTCTCGGACGCATCAGACACGGGCTGGGGCGCGACTTTGGACGGACAGGAATGCTTGGGAACATGGAATCAGGAGCAAAGGACACTTCACATCAATTGCAAGGAGTTGTTGGCGGTTCTTCTGGCCTTGATAAACTTCAAGTCCCTCCAGCTTAACAAGGTGGTGGAGGTGGACTCTGACAACACCACAGCCCTGGCTTACATCTTCAAGCAGGGAGGGACTCTTTCGTGGAAGTTGTTCTAGATCGCAAGGGACCTCCTCATCTGGTCTAAAGATCGAAAGCTCACGCTGGTAACGAGGTTCATTCAGGGCGGTATGAATGTCATGGCAGATCACCTCAGCCGGAAGGGTCAGGTCATCCCCACAGAGTGGACCCTTCACAAGAATGTTTGCAGCAGACTTTGGGCCCTGTGGGGTCAGCCAACCATAGATCTGTTCGCTACCTCGATAACCTAGAGACTCCTGTTGTATTGTTCTCCGATTCCAGACCCAGCAGCAGTTCACGTGGATGCTTTTCTGCTGGATTGGTTCCATCTCGACCTGTATGCATTCCCGCCATTCAAGATTGTCAACAGGGTACTTCAGAAGTTCTCCTCTCGCAAAGGGACACGGCTGACGTTGGTTGGCTCCGCTCTGGCCCGCGAGAGAATGGTTCATAGAGGTACTGCAATGGCTGGTCGACATTCCCAGGACTCTTCCTCTAGGAGTGAACCTTCTCCGTCAACCTCACGTAAAGAAGGTACACCCAAACCTCCACGCTCTTCGTCTGACTTCCTTCAGACTTTCGAAAGACTCTCAAGAGCTAGGGGCTTTTCGAAGGAGGCAGCCAGAGCGATTGCCAAAGCAAGGAGAACATCCACTCTCTGAATATATCAGTCTCAAGGGGAAGTCTTCCGTAGCTGGTACAAGACCAATGCAGTTTCCTCAACCAGTACCACTGTAACCCAGATTGCTGACTTCCTGTTACATCTAAGGAAAGTAAGATCCCTTTCAGCTCCTACGATCAAGGGTTACAGAAGTATGTTGGCAGCGGTTTTCCGCCACAGAGGCTTGGATCTTTCCACCAACAAAGATCTACAGGACCTCCCTAGGTCTTTTGAGACCTCAAAGGAACGTCGGTTGTCCACTCCAGGCTGGAATCTAGACGTGGTCCTAAGGTTCCTTATGTCATCAAGATTTGAACCTCTCCAATCAGCCTCTTTTTAGGACCTCACATTAAAAACTCTTTTCCTCGTGTGCTTGACAACAGCTAAAAGAGTAAGTGAGATCCACGCCTTCAGCAGGATCATTTTCACATCTGAAACGGCTACATGTTCCTTGCAGCTCGGTTTTTGCTAAACGAGCTTCCTTCACGTCCTTGGCCTAAGTCGTTCGAGATCCCAAGCCTGTCCAACTTGGTGGGGAATGAACTGGAGAGAGTACTTTGCCCAGTTAGAGCTCTTAGGTACTATCTAAAAAGGTCTTAACCTTTACGAGGACAATCAGAAGCCTTATGGTGTGCTATCAAGAAACCTTCTTTTCCAAGTTCTAAGAACTCAGTTTCTTACTATTCAGGCTTCTGATTAGGGAAACACATTCTCATCTGAAGGAAGAAGACCTTGCTTTGCTGAAGGTAAGGACACATGAAGTGGGAGCTGTGGCTACTTCAGTGGCCTTCAAACAGAACCATTCTCTGCAGTGTTATGGATGCAACCTATTGGAGAAGCAAGTCAGTGTTCGCATCATTCTAACTCAAAGATGTCCAGTCTCTTTACGAGTACTGCTACACCCTGGGACCATTCGTAGCAACGAATGCAGTAGTAGGCGAGGGCTCAGCCACTACATTCCCATAATCCCATAACCTTTTAACCTTTCTCTTGAATACTTTTTATGGGTTGTACGGTCGGCTAAGAAGCCTTCCACATCCTTGTTGATTTGGCGGGTGGTCAATTCTTTCTTGAGAAGCGCCGAGGTTAAAGGTTGTGATGAGGTCCTTTAGTATGGGTTGCAGCCCTTGATACTTCAGCACCTTAGAGTTGTTCAGCCTCCTAAGAGGAACGCTGCGCTCAGTAAGGAAGACGAACTTATTTAAGGCAGAGTAATAGTTCAAGTCGACTTCCTTACCAGGTACTTGTAATTTCATTGTTATTTTGAATAACTGATAATATGAAATACGGGATACTTAGCTTCTTGATATACATGTACACTGGTTTTCACCCACCTCCCTGGGTGTGAATCAGCTACATGATTATCGGGTAAGTTTAATATTGAAAAATGTTATTTTCATTAGTAAAATAAATTTTTGAATATACTTACCCGATAATCATGATTTAATTGACCCACCCTTCCTCCCCATAGAACCAGTGGACCGAGGAAAAATTGAAGTGGTGTCAACAAGAAGTACTGCAGTACCTGGCCACAGGTGGCGCTTGTGAGTACACCCCCCTCTTGTATAGCGATCGCTGGCGTATCCCTTCCGTAGAATTCTGTCGGGCAACGGAGTTGACAGCTACATGATTATCGGGTAAGTATATTCAAAAATTTATTTTACTAATGAAAATAAAATTTTTCGTCATTCTTGGTGAAGTACTTCTTTTTGGTTTTGAGCTTTCGCAGTGCAGGTGTTTTTCTCTTCAATTAAAACTCTTGAACCCTTTTTTGGATAGCGTTTATTGTTGATGACTTTGGATTGTTTTTGGATTTTCTTTGACTTTTCAAAATGGCTGACCCTTCTCCGATTCCTAAATTTCGTAAATGTAATGCTAGGGATTGTAACAAACGTCTTCCAAAGGCCTCTCTCGACCCACATACCGTGTGTTCTAATTGCCGGGGTAAAACCTGCCAATTAGGAGATCGGTGTGATGAGTGCGTGGTACTTTCGGAATTCGACTGGCTAGAGTTTGATAAGTATTCTCGTAAGCTTGAGAGAGATAGGGTGAGGAGAAGCTCCTCTAGATCATTAGATTTTTCCTCCTCCCATGCCCCTGAACCTAATCCTTCCCCTGTAGTAGTTGTTCCTGAACCTTCTACTAGCACTCATGAACCATCCATGCGGGATATGTTGCATGCCATTCAAGCGTTGGGCGAGAGAGTTGAGTCTTTGGCAGCGGACCGTAATCAACTCATGGCGGATGTGAATGTGTTAAAGTGTCAGAGTGCCACATTAGAAAATCGTGGGGATAAAGTGATTAGTGCGCAAAGTGTTTTTAGTGTTGCGACCGAGGGTTCGTCTGTTCGTGCTTGTCGTTCTCCTAGTCCGAGACCTCTTTCAAGCTCCCATGCACCAGGGAGAAGTAATGTCGTAGGACTTATGGGGACGAGAGGCTCTAACCAACGAACAGACGTTCCCTCTATGGTTTCGGGCGTGTCTCGTCAAGACCGCCCCTACGATAAGACGAGCGAGGCGGTTTTCTCCTCGTCTTCCGAAGGCTTCTCGCGAAAGAAACCTTGGAACAAAGTTTCTAGACCCTTAAAGCGGAAGTCAGTCCCTTCAGGACAGGTCCAGCGTCCTGGCTGTAGCCATTGGGACAGCTCTGACCCTGTGCAGTCATCGGAAGACTGCTCGCCGCTTAAACGAAAGCGTAACACGGGCTCCGAGAGTCTCAGTAAAAGCAATGTTTTGCCGTCACAGACGTTACCATCGTCTCGGCCGGTACCGACTCCCGTTGATCCTAAATGGGTTGTCCTGCAGGATATGCAGAATAAGCTTGCCTCCCTTATGGAGGAGTATATTGTTGAGCAGGTTCACGATGATCCTCGCTGTTACGCTGATCGAGATCCTGGCCTTCAGCCGCCCAAACGAGCCTTTACTCGTCCTGTTGACGTTACAAAGTCACGTCAGTCACGTGACTTGGAGCCTCACTCGATGCAGTCCCGTGTTGACTTTCAGCCACTGCCGCAGTCTCGTGTTGACGTTCAGCCGCTGCCGCATGCTCGTGTTGACGTTCAGGACGTTCGCCTACCAGCTCAGTTGTCTTGTTTTGACGTTGAGCGTCAAGCACCGCAGTCGAGGGTTATTTTAACTGCTCAATCTAGGCAGTCAAGGCAGTCTCGACTTGACGTCGAGCGTCCTCACGCTCCTGTTGTTGTTGCTGGTCAGTCCTTTAAGCAGTTACATGACGTAGCGTCCTTGACTGCTACTGATGCTCCTTTGCGTGTGGACTTTGCTTGTCAAGCATTGCCACCACGGCAGGTCTCTCCCTTGCTTGAGACTCATCATTTGTCGGACGAGGTTCCTTCAGATGAGGATGTTGCTGATCCTCAGCCTACTGATAATCCTTTGGATGATTTATCAGACGTGGAAGAGCCTAAGGCTGCGCAACCTTCTATGGATTTTAAGAAAATCATGATGATTTTTAAGGATCTTTTCCCAGATCATTTTGTGACTGCTGCTCGTCGTTCGCCGCCGTCTGAGTTTGCTCTAGGCTTAGCTGCTGCCAAGCCTTCCTTTACTAAGCTAGTGCTCTCTCACTCTTCTAAGAGGGCTTTACGTCTACTAGGCGACTGGTTGGTTACCAGGAGGAGTTTGGGGAAGACGGCCTTTGCCTTCCCTCCTTTTAAACTAGCTTCTAGAGCGAGCGTCTGGTATGACACGGGAGAAGTTCTCGGCTTGGGAGTCCCTGCCTCTGCCCATGGTGACTTCTCAAGCCTCGTAGACTCTCCCCGTCGCCTGGCCATGAGACGCTCTAAAATTTGTTGGTCCTCCTCGGTCCTTGACCATCTCCTTAAAGGGGTTTACAGGGCCTTCGAAGTTTATAACTTTTTAGATTGGTCTCTAGGAGCATTAAGCAGGAAGATCTCGTCTGCCGACCAGGATGTTTCCTTGCTTATTATGTCTTGTATGGACAAAGCCATCCGCGATGGCTCCACTGAGCTCGCCTCCACCTTTACGTCTGGTGTCCTGAAGAAGAGGGAAACCCTTTGCTCTTTCCTTTCAGCAGGAGTTACTTCCTGTCAAAGATCGGAGCTTCTCTTTGCTCCCTTATCGGCTGCCTTGTTTCCTCAACAGCTGATCAAGGACATTGCTGCTTCGCTTGTACAGAAGGATACACATGACCTGATGGCTTCTTCTGCTCGCAAGGGAGCTCCTTCTTCATCCTTTGTTGTGAGACCCAGAATCGATACTCCTGCGTCTAGGTTTATCCCGCCCTTTCGTGGCAGAGCTCCCAGCAGGGGAGGCACTCGTGCCGACGGAAAGAGAGGCAAGAGGAGAGGATCCAAGTCCTCCTGTGGCAGAGTCTGACTGCCCACGTCCTCAGACAGCGGTAGGGGCCAGACTGAACAACTTCTGGCAGGCCTGGGAGAAGAGGGGTGCAGACCAAGAGTCTGTGTTGTTGCTCAAGGAGGGGTACAAAATACCTTTTGTACGCAGACCTCCTCTAGTAACAGTTCCTCTAGACCTCTCTCCCAGGTATCGAGAGGAGTCAAGGAGACAAGCTCTACATCACCAGGTGTGTCTGTTGCTAGAGAAGGGAGCGGTGGTGAAAGTCTCGGACCTTCAATCACCGGGATTTTACAACCGTCTCTTCCTAGTCCCAAAGCATACGGGAGGTTGGAGGCCAGTGCTGGACGTCAGTGCTCTCAACGTTTTTGTTACGAAAACAAAATTTACGATGGAGACCACGAAGTCCGTCCTAGCAGCGGTCAGAGAGGGAGACTGGATGGTCTCTCTCGACCTGCAGGATGCGTACTTCCACATTCCTATACACCCAGATTCTCAACCGTATCTGAGGTTTGTTTACAGGAATGTGGTGTACCAGTTTCGAGCACTGTGCTTCGGCCTCAGCCCTGCTCCTCTCGTGTTTACGAGGCTCATGAGGAATGTGGCAAAGTTCCTTCATTTATCGGGAATTCGAGCCTCCCTGTACTTGGACGACTGGCTTCTCAGAGCATCGTCTCATCATCGCTGTCTGCAGGACCTTCACTGGACGTTGAGTCTGGCAAAGGAGTTGGGACTGTTGATAAACTTAGAAAAGTCTCAACTGATTCCATCCCAGACGATTCTCTATTTGGGGATGGAGATTCGCAGTCTAGTTTTTCGGGCTTTTCCGTCTGCCACCCGAATAGAGCAAGCCCTGCTCAAAGTCCGACTCATGCTGAAAAAAGACCGTTGTTCAGTAAGAAGTTGGATGAGCCTCGTAGGGACTCTGTCATCCCTGGAGCAGTTTGTCTCGCTAGGGAGACTTCACCTTCGCCCTCTCCAGTTCCATCTAGATTCACACTGGAACAAGAGCAAGACTTTAGAAGCTGTATCAATCCCGGTCTCCGAGCCAGTAAAAGCATGCCTGAACTGGTGGGACAGCAACATAAGTCTGAGAGAGGGTCTGTCTCTGGCAGTCAAGAACCCAAACCACGTGTTGTTCTCAGACGCGTCGGATTTGTGTCGGGGAGCGACTCTGGACGGTCGGGAATGTTCGGGTCTTTGGACTTCGGTTCAGAAGAGCATGCACATCAACGGCAAGGAGCTATTACTGGTTCACTTGGCCTTGATGAGTTTCGAGAGCATTCTTCGAAACAAAGTGGTAGAGGTCAATTCAGACAACACCACAGCATTGGCGTACATCTCCAAGCAAGGAGGCACTCACTCCCACACACTGTTCGTCATCGCAAGGGACCTCCTCATCTGGTCAAAAAATCAAGGCGTCTCCCTGTTGACAAGATTCATCCAGGGGGACTTGAACGTCTTGGCAGACTGTCTCAGTCAGAGAGGTCAGGTGATCCCCACGGAATGGACCCTCCACAAGGACGTGTGCAAGAGTCTTTGGGTGACTTGGGGTCAACCCTCCATAGACCTCTTTGCCACCTCGTTGACCAAAAGGCTCCCGACCTATTGCTCACCAGTCCCAGATCCAGAGGCGACCCACATAGATGCTTTTCTACTGGACTGGTCTCACCTGGACGCGTACGCATTCCCACCGTTCAAGATCGTCAACAAGGTACTGCAGAAGTTCGCCTCTCACGAAGGGACAAGGTTGACGTTGGTTGCTCCCCTCTGGCCCGCGAGAGAGTGGTTCACAGAGGTACTTCAATGGCTGGTAGACGTTCCAAGGAGTCTTCCTCTAAGGATGGATCTCTTACGGCAGCCCCACGTAAGGGATCTTCATCAAAGCCTCCCCGCGCTTCGTCTGACTGCCTTCAGACTATCGAAAGACTCTCGAGAGCTCGAGGCTTTTCGAAGGAGGCAGCCAGAGCGATTGCGAGAGCTAGGAGAGCTTCTACCATCAAAGTATACCAGTCGAAGTGGGAAGTCTTTAGAGACTGGTGCAAGTCAGCATCTATTTCCTCTTCCAGTACCTCTGTAGCCCAAATAGCAGATTTTCTCCTACATCTGAGAAATGTTCGCTCCCTCTCAGCGCCCACTATTAAGGGCTACAGGAGCATGTTGGCGTCTGTATTCAGACATAGAGGCTTAGATCTTTCCAATAATAAAGATCTCCAAGATCTCCTTAAGTCTTTCGAGACCTCTAAGGAGCGTCGTATGGCAACTCCTGGATGGAACTTAGACGTGGTCCTAAGGTTCCTAATGTCCGACAGGTTTGAGCCATTACATTCAGCCTCCCTGAAGGATCTCACCCTCAAGACACTTTTCTTAGTGTGCTTGGCTTCGGCTAAAAGGGTCAGTGAGATCCATGCCTTCAGTAGGAACATCGGCTTTTCCACAGATAAAGCCACATGTTCACTTCAGTTTGGTTTCTTGGCCAAAAATGAACTGCCTTCTCGTCCTTGGCCTAAGTCATTTAATATACCTTGCCTGTCAGAGATCGTAGGCAACGAGCTTGAAAGAGTACTGTGTCCAGTTAGAGCTCTTAAGATTTATTTAGCTCGTACCAAATCCTTACGAGGTGGATCTGAGGCCTTGTGGTGCTCAGTTAAGAAGCCATCATTGCCTATGTCAAAGAATGCTTTGTCATATTTTATTAGATTTTTAATCCGAGAGGCTCATTCTCACTTGAGTGAAAAAGACCGTTGCTTGCTTAAGGTTAAGACGCACGAAGTAAGAGCTATAGCAACTTCCGTGGCCTTTAAGCAAAACAGATCTCTGCGAAGTATTATGGACGCGACCTTTTGGAGAAGCAAGTCGGTATTCGCGTCATTTTACTTAAAAGATGTTCAGACTCTTTATGAGGACTGCTACACACTGGGTCCATTCGTTGCAGCGAGTGCAGTAGTGGGTGAGGGTTCTACCACTACATTCCCTTAATTCCAATATCCTTTTAATCTGTCTCTTGAAATGTTTTTAATCTTGTTTTGGGTTGTACGGAAGGCTAAGAAGCCTTTCGCATCCTGGTTGATTTAGCGGGTGGTCAAATGTCATTTCTTGAGAGCGCCCAGATTAAGGGTTTTGATGAGGTCCTGTTGTATGGGTTGTCACCCTGGATACTTCAGCTCCTGGGAGTCTTTCAGCATCCTGAGAGGATGGCTGGGCTTCGTGAGGAAAGCGGACTAACAAGGCAGAGTAATCATCAGAGTCAGCTTCCTTACCAGGTACCTATATTTATTTGGGTTTTGTTATGATATAACTGTCAAAAACTCTAAGCATATACGCCTTTATTGCATTAATACTGGTCTCTACCCACCACCATGGGTGTGAATCAGCTATTATATATTCACCGGCTAAGTTTAATATTTAAAAATGATATTTTGATTATAAAATAAATTTTTGAATATACTTACCCGGTGAATATATAAATTAAAGGCCCCCCCTTCCTCCCCGATAGAGACCCAGCGGAATGAGAAGAACTGGAGCTGTTTACATGTATATGCGGTATCTGGCCGATAGTCGGCGCTGGTGGGCATACCCGCAACCTTCATGGCGATCGCTCGCGAGTTTTTGCGTTTCTGTCGAGCCGTCCGAGACGTCAGCTATTATATATTCACCGGGTAAGTATATTCAAAAATTTATTTTATAATCAAAATATCATTTTATTCAATTTTAATTGCACTTTTTGGCTTTTTCTATTCTAGGTGCTTTCGTATTTCCATTCCTCACTGGGTTATTTTCTGTGTTGGAGTCCTTTTGCTTATAGCATCCTGCTTTTCCAGCTATGGTTATAGCTTAGCTAGTAATGATGATAATATGGTCTTATCTAACTGAGAAGCTTTTCCCTGCATGACAATGTAAAGTCATTTTTGTGTACTTATACATATCCATCTAGTCTAATTATAGTGAGTTTGGCAGATATGATAAGAGATGTAGCCGTGGAGTTCCTACAAACAATTACTTGAGAACATTTGAATTATGTTTTGATGTGATTTCGGAGGATTCTTCTTTTAGAACATTCAGTAGGGAATTATTTTCTTTACCCTGTTTCTTACTATCTCTATTCTTAGAAACTAATCTTACACATAATTAGAATTACTAAATTCAAAGTCTTGGTTTGTTCTGACTTTGTATTGGGAAGTTCTTTGTATTTTTATTTTTGAATAACACTAATTTATTGAGAAAACTTATTTTTTTTTGTCTAATTTTGATATCAATCCAGTTTTGACTTGAGGTGAATTGGCAACTAGGCATTTTGATTAGAAGTGAAAAATATAGTGCATCAATAGTTATCATTTTTGGTTTGATTTTGTAATCAATATGTTGAGAGTCCACAGTAAGGCATTAAAGTACTTAGATGCAAGCATTAGACAACATATATGTATGTAGTACAATAATGTGTGCTTGGTAATACAAAACAAGTAGCAGGAAATTTTTATTTGCCAAAACTTTGTAATTGATGAGAATGAGATTTATAGTTTTATGGTCATCGTCATAATTAATTTTTGCCAGCATAACTATTCCCCTCTATTCTCTTATGTCTGGTACTATATATCCCTGAGTTCATGTCAATTATAGGCTCCTATCTATTCCTTTCTTCTTGATCTCCTAGTCCTTCCTATAGGTCTTCGTCATACAGTACCTCAATACCCACCACCACTTTAATAAACTGTTCCTCATCCCCTCTCATCTCAGTTCCAAACCATCTCAGTATTTTAGTTCTCAGACTCTGGATACTACATCTATACCTTATTTCATAAACGATCATCCATAAGTTCAGTCCTTTTACCATCTCCCTTTACTTGTCAGTGCCCTTGTTTTTGCTAAAGTACGTCTGTGACCTATGTTGTAATTGGACAACTTTATGTACCTTAGTCTTGATAGCTCTTTATATTTCTTACATGCTACAGGTAGTCCAACTTCCTTCCTTACTGCTTCCTCAACTCCTGTTTTTCAATATTTAACTTAGCCGGTGATTATAATAGCTGCAACTTTGTTGCTCGACAGAAAAACTCTACGGAAAAATTCGCCAGCGATCGCTACACAGGTAGGGGGTGTACTCAACAGCGCCATCTGTCGTTCAGATACCCAGTACTCATTGTAAACAAAGAACTCAATTTTCTCTCTGTCGAGCTATCGACAAGACGCTCTTATTCGCCGTTGCTAAACTGGAGTATTTTCACAACTAATTGGTGAAGTACTTTATTCTAGTTTTGAGCTTTCGCTATGCAGGTGTTTTATCTTCATCTTAAATCTTGAACTCGTTTTGGATAGATTTAATTATGGTGACAAAGAGAGTATGGACTTTCTTTCACTTTTAAATGGCCGACCCTTCCCTTAAGCGGAAGTGTGTTTAGGCTTTTAGTAATTCTTATCACGTTATAGATTTTCCTCTATATATTTTATATCTCTCCGCCTTTATTAGGCCTCTTCGATTAACTTTCCATTTATTATAAACATATAAAAATAAATTTTAATGTTTTGTTTATATAGACCTTTCCTGAGAGTAGGCGGTCCTAACTTGGAATCCGAAGTTAATCAACGTTGAGCCCTTTATATCGTAATTAGCTTTTAAAGAGCTAAGGATTTAAAACTTTTTAAATGTAATATTTTATGAAAGAATTTCTTTGATAGTCTTCGTACTGTTTTCAAAGATGAACTAACGTTTAGTTTTTTTTTTTTTTTTTTTTTTTATGCTACGCAGTTGTTGACGTTCAGGACGTTCAACATGCGCTCTATCGTTACGATAGAGAGAGAGTGTATCACGGTTTCACTTTGCAGTAAGAGTAAATCGATTCTGACGTTTTGTTCATTCTTTCTTAGCTTAAATGTTTTAAATTCTAATTTAAAGGAACTTTTTGTTGAAAAACCTTTCAGTTTTTTCCTTTAGTCAAATAACATGTTTTTTTTGACGAAATATAATTGGGCTCTTCTCTTAGGTGCGAAATCAAGAGAGAAAGAGAGAGAGAGATAGAGACGGAGGGAGAGAGAGGAGAGAAAACGTTCCGTTCAAGCGGGTAACGTTGTTCTCGTGTTACTCGCGTCCCTAGTCGCTGTACGGGGAGGAAGGATAAAACTTTTTTAGGTTTTTATTCTCGTCCCCAGGCTATGTGCGGTGAGAGATTGAAAACGTAGTTATATGAACTAGTGTTTAGTCTCTTTCCCAACCAATGATTTTTTTATCTTAAAATATGTTTTCTGTTTTATGCTGGTATTAATGAGCTTGCATTATACGACTGATTTCGCAATTACTACCTTTTAATGAAGGGTAGAATTGCGTGTTTCAGGTAGAAATAAGTGCAAAAAAGAAAATCGAAGTGTTAAAGTGATATGCGCAAAGTGTTACAGTGTTGCGTCTGAGGCGCAAAGTGTTACAGTGTTGCGTCCGAGGGTTCGTCTGTTCGTGCCTGTCGTTCACCTAGTCCGGGACCTCTTACATGCTCCCAAGCCCAGGGGAGAAGTAATGTCAAACGACTTATGGGTTCGAGAGGCCTTGACCAACGAACAGACGTTTTTCCCTCTATGGTATCGGGTGTATCTTACCAAGATCTCCCCTACCATAAGACGAGAGAGACGTTGTTTCTCCTCGTCATCCGTAGGCTTTTCGCATAAGAAACCTGTCGCAAGGTTTCGAAGCCCTTAAGCGAAAGTCAGTCCTTTCAGGACAGGTCCAGCGTCCTGGTTACAACCATTAGGACAGCTCTGACCCTATGCAGTCATCGGATAACTGCTTGCCGCCTAACAAAAGCGTAACACAGACTCCGAGAGTCTTTTTTTGTAGGCAAAGTGTTGTGGTCACAGACGTTACCCTCGTCTCTTACCACAACCATTTCCGTTGATCCTTAATGGGTTGTATGACAAGACATGCAGTATATGCTTGCCTCCCTTATGGAAGACTATTCTACCGATTAGTCCGTTGAGTCTAGCCGTTTATCTCATCGATATCCTGGCTTTCAGCCAACCTAACGTTCCTTTGTGCTTACTGTTGACGTTGGCGTAGCTTAGTCACGTCAGTCAGGTTGTTTAGAACCACACTCGATGCGGTCTCGTGTGGTTTTTCAGCCGCATTTGGACGTTAGGCCACTTGCTGATGCTCCTGTTGACATTCAAGACGTTCACTAACAATCGGAGTTGACTTGTTTTGACGCTGTGCGTCAACCTCCGAATTCTAGAGTCGTTTTGACTGCTCAGTCTAGGCAGTCAAAGCAGTCTCGAGTGGACGCTGTGTGTCCTCACGCACCTGTTGTGGTTGACAGTTCAGTTGTTGACAGTTCACAGACTGTCAAGCAGTTACATGACGTTGCGTTCTGGTCCGCTACTAATGCACCAGTGAGAGACTCAGCTTTTATCGGACAAGGTTCCTGTAGATGAGGAAGTTGCTGTTCTCCCTCCTACTGATATTCCCTTGAGGACTCTGTCAGATGGAGAGGAGCCTAAAGCTGCTTAGCCTCCTATGGACTTTAATTAAATCATGATGATTTTTTTTAAGGATCTTCGTCCGGATCTTTTTGTAACTGCTGCTCCTCGTTCGCCTAAACGTCAGAGCTTACACTAGGCCTAGCTACTTCGAAGCCGTTGTTTTTAAGCTAGTGCTCTCTCGCTCTCCTAGAGAGCGTTACGTTGGCTAGGCGACTGGTTTTTCACCAGGAGGTGTTTGGGGGATACAGCCTTTGCTTTCCCTTCTTTTAAACTGGTTTATAGAGCGAGAGTCTGATATGACACGAGAAAAGTTCTCGGCTTGGGAGTTCATGCCTCTGCCCAGATAGACTTCTCAATTCTGGTAGACTCTCCCTGGCGCCTAGCCAGGAGACGCTCCAAGTTGTTTACAGGTCAACTTCACAGCTGTTGTCGAGCCTTTGAAGTTTTGCTGTACTATTATGTCACGCATAACAAGGCTTTCAGGGATGGTAAACGGTTCCGCCTCAGTCGCTAACCCCGTCTGTTGCCACACCTGCTCCCGTAGACCCTAAATGGGCTTTGCTGCAAGACATGCAGTCCAAGCTTGCGTCCTTGATAGAGGACTTGAATGCGGAGAAGGTTGCTACCGAACCTTCTGGCCAACAACCTTCCAACCGGTCGGTTGTGCGCCCTGTTGACGCTGAGGTAACCTACTCGCGTCTGCCAGTTGAGGTGGTTCCTCCACCGATGCGACCCAGTGTGGGTTGCCAGCCGCACGTTGACGTTAAGCGACGCTCGGAGGTGGTTGTTGACGTTCAGGACGTTCAACAACCAGCAGAGGTGACTTGTTTTGACGCAGTGCGTCAACCTCAGCAACCCGGTAGGGTGTTGACTGCACAACCCAGACGGTCTAGACACAGTCTCGGGTTGACGCTGTGCTTCCTCGCGCACCCATGGTTGTTGACAGTTTACAGACTGTGCAGCAGTTCCATGATATTGCGTCCGGCTCCGTCACGCATCCACCAGTGCGACCGGATTCAGCGAGCCAGACGTTGCCCACTCCGTTGCCGTTTCCTCATCAGTTTCGGATGAGGACGTTGCTGAACAACAAGACGATCAGTCCCCAGCCCTACTATCCATCCAGAAGATGCTGAAGAAGGAACGCTGCTCAGTCAGGCTGTGGATGAGTCTGGTAGGGACGCTGTCATCCGTGGAACAATTTGTGTCACTAGGAAGACTACACCTCCGTCCTCTTCAATACCATCTAGCTTTTCACTGGAAAAAGGACAAGACGCTAGAAGCGGTCTCGATCCCGGTTTCCGAAAAGATAAAGTCTTGTCTGACTTGGTGGAAGGACAATATCAACCTAAGAGAGGGTCTTCCCCTGACTGTTCAGACTCCCAACCACGTTCTCTTCTCGGACGCATCAGACGTAGGCTGGGGTGCGACATTAGACGGTCGGGAATGCTCGGGAATATGGAACTCGAGTCAAAGGACAATGCATTTCAACTGCAAGGAGCTACTGGCAGTACGTCTGGCCTGGAAAAGCTTCAGGTCTCTCCTTTAAGGCAAAGTGGTGGAGGTGAACTCGGACAACACCACGGCTTTGGCGTACATCTCCAAGCAAGGAGGGACCTACTCTCTGACGTTGTACGAGATCGCAAGGGACCTCCTCAGCTGGTCAAAAGGTCTAAACATATCACTAGTAACGAGGTTCATCCAAGGCAACTTGAATGTCATGGCAGAGTGTCTCAGTTGGAAGGGACAAATAATTCCAACAGAATGGACCCTCCACAAGGATGTATGCAAGAGACTTTGGGCCACCTGGGGCCAGCCAACCATAGATCTCTTCGCAACCTCGATGACCAAGAGGCTCCCAATATTTTGCTCACCAATCCCGGACCCAGCAGCAGTTCATTTAGATGCCTCTCTTCTAGATTGGTCACATCTAGATCTATATGCATTCCCTCCGTTCAAGATTGTCAACAAGGTACTGCAGAAGTTCGCCTCTCACGAAGGGACAAGGTTGACGCTAGTTGCTCCCCTCTGGCCCGCGAGAGAAGGGTTCACCGAGGTACTTCGATGGCTAGTAGACGTTCCCAGAACACTTCCCCTAAGGGTGGACCTTCTACGTCAGCCACACGTAAAGAAGGTACATCAAGGCCTCCACGCTCTTCGTCTGACTGCCTTCAGACTATCGAAAGACTCTCGAGAGCTAGAGGCTTTTCGAAGGAGGCAGCCAGAGCGATTGCTAGAGCAAGGAGAACATCCACCCTTAGAGTCTACCAATCGAAGTGGGAAATCTTCCGAAACTGGTGCAAGTCAGTATCCATATCCTCGACCAGTACCTCTGTAACTCAAATAGCTGACTTCCTCTTATATCTGAGGAAAGAACGATCTCTTTCAGCTCCCACTATCAAGGGTTACAGAAGCATGTTGGCATCAGTCTTCCGTCACAGAGGCTTAGATCTTTCCAACAATAAAGATCTACAGGACCTCCTTAAGTCTTTTGAGACCACGAAGGAGCGTCGTTTGGTTACACCTGGTTGGAATTTAGATGTGGTACTAAGATTCCTTATGTCTGACAGGTTCGAGCCGCTACAATCAGCCTCCCTGAAAGATCTCACCTTAAAGACTCTTTTCCTGGTATGCTTAGCCACAGCTAAAAGAGTCAGTGAGATTCATGCCTTCAGCAAGAACATCGGATTCTCATCTGAAACGGCTACATGTTCTCTACAACTTGGTTTTCTAGCCAAAAACGAGCTGCCTTCTTGACCTTGGCCAAAATCGTTCGATATTCCAAGCTTATCGTATGGTTGGAAATGAACTAGAAAGAGTCTTATGCCCTGTAAGAGCTCTTAAGTTCTATTTAAAACGAACTAAACCTTTACGAGGCCCGTCTGAAGCTTTATGGTGTTCAGTTAAGAAACCATCTTTGCCTATGTCAAAGAATGCTTTATCCTATTTTATCAGACTGTTAATACGAGAAGCTCATTCCCATCTGAATGAGGAAGACCAAGCTTTGCTGAAGGTAAGGACACACGAAGTTAGAGCTGTCGCAACTTCCGTGGCCTTTAAACAAAATAGATCTCTGCGAAGTATAATCGACGCAACCTATTGGAGAAGCAAGTCAGTGTTCGCGTCTTTTTATCTTAAGGATGTCCAGTCTCTTTACGAGAACTGCTACACTCTGGGACCATTCGTAGCAGCGAGTGCAGTAGTGGGTGAGGGCTCAACCACTACAATTCCCTAATTCCATAACCTTTTTAATCTTTCTCTTGAAATGTTTTTATTGTTGTTTTTGGGTTGTCCGGAAGGCTAAGAAGCCTTTCGCATCCTAGTTGATTTGGCGGGTGGTCAAAGTCATTTCTTGAGAAGCGCCTAGATTAGAGGTTTTGATGAGGTCCTGTTGTATGGGTTGCAACCCTTGATACTTCAGATCCTAGGGGTCGCTCAGCATCCTAAGAGGATCGCGAGGCTCCGTAAGGAAGACGTACTTAAAAAGGCAGAGTAATTGTTCAAGTCGACTTCCTTACCAGGTACCTATTTATTTTGTTTTAGTTATTTTGATAACTTCTAAAATGAAATAAAAATTCTTAGCTCATATGATGTAAACATATTTTGCTGGTCTCTACCCACCCCCCTGGGTGTGAATCAGCTATTATAATCACCGGCTAAGTTAAATATTGAAAAATGTTATTTTGATAATAAAATAAATTTTTTAATATACTTACCTGGTGATTATAAATCAAAGGACCCTCCCTTCCTCCCCAATGGAGACGCAGTGGACCGAGGAGAAAATTGAGTTCTTTGTTTACAATGAGTACTGGGTATCTGAACGACAGATGGTGCTGTTGAGTACACCCCCTACCTGTGTAGCGATCGCTGGCGAATTTTTCCGTAGAGTTTTTCTGTCGAGCAACAGAGTTGCAGCTATTATAATCACCGGGTAAGTATATTCAAAAATTTATTTTATTATCAAAATAACATATTACAGGCTACTGTGTCTCCAAGAAAAAAAGTTTTACTTTTTCTAAGACTGGCCAGTTATCACAAGGTTCTTAGCTTCACTCATTTCACCATTAGTTCTTGTAATACATCTGGCCATCTAAAATCTTTTATGTATATTTTGTAACCCAGGGCACTTTTATTTTTAAAAATCATCTAGTATATGTGGTATAAAGTACTAAATTCAACCCACACCTTTTCCACAATGAACAAAGAGCAGCATTTCTGATTATACACTTACCTCTGCTTCCTTTTCAATCTTCGTTAGCTTAACTTACCTGCTACTAATTTTGAATCTTTCCTTCTTCCATTCTGTTTGATATTTTTAAAAATTTTCACCACATTTTTTAGTGCCCTCTTCTGCACTCCTCTTTCGCTTCCTCCATTATCATGGTAAACAGATAAGGGCTCAGTTGATTCTTTTTTTACAACATATCTTAAAACCCCTCCAAGCTTCAGTTTTTGACTCTGCCTAAATTCATACATACATACATATACCAAGGCACTTCCCCCAATTTTGGGGGGTAGCCGACATCAACAAATGAAAACAAAAACAAAAAAGGGGACCTCTACTCTTTACGTTCATAAAACTGATTAATTCAATCCCTTTGGATGCCACTGCCTTCATTTTAGATCTGGTGCTACAACAGTGTCTCATCACAAGCCTAATGAGTCTTTCGGATATGCCGTAGCTTAAGTAACTTGTCTAAAACTGGCACAGTTTTTATATTCAAGCTTTCTCTAAGAAATTTGATATAATCATAGCTTTTATAACGCGTTGAAAACTGACACAGTTTTTAAATTCAAGTTTTTGCAGGGAAAAAATTTGATTAAACCATAGCTTTCATAACGTGACTAAAACTGACACAGCTTTTAAATTCAAGCCTCAGCCAAAAAATTTGAGTAAACTAATATTTTTCTTAATTTGACGAAAATTAACATTTTGCAAATTCAAGCGTCACATGAAAAATTAGATTACTCCTTGGTGTAAAATACTTGTAATGATTTTTTTATTTCTACCCATCATTCTAGATTTTGAATCTATCCCCTGATTTTCATTTTGCATTCTAAACTATAGAGGCAGATACTTACTACCTATTTAATTATTTTCTCAGTAGTCTTTCAAAGTCCCTTTCCAGATCCTGAGAAAAATGTAGCATAATGTCTTCTTTTGCGTAATACTTTTTTTTATTGCTCCTGTTACACACTACCATTGTTGTTAGTCCCTCTACTATGAAGACCTGAAGTGGGTTTAATCAATTATGAACCTTAGATATTTTTGTAGCATAGAATTCCACAATGCAATGAAATTTCTTGGCTTTTTGCAGCATACAGTTACATTGGCTTTCTGATCACATCCGTTATTCTATCCGTTTTCTTACACTACAGTATCAAGTTCATAGCTGACAGACTTTACTTCTTCCATGACTAAAGCTTTTCCTGCTATGCAGGGTCACTCACATGGGACACAGGAACTTCATCCTTTTTCTGCTGAACTTTAGACCTTTCATTCGATGCCATCAGGCCTTGGAAGACAAGATCTGTTTTTAATAGGTGTACAGAAGGTCCTCAATTTACAAACATTCAGAGATACAAACACAAATTCAACTGAAAATAACAAAGATAAAATAACGAAATACTCTTAATAAAACAATATTATATCATTTAACACAGTAAGCAAAACAACGTTTGTGATAACCTGATGTCTATTTCATATGAAACTTTACTATTTGTTGACTTTTGTAGCTGAAAATCATAGGCATGGGAGTCAGGTTAGCCCTAAATTTGATAAAATTAGACTTATGACCAGTTTCTTGGAACCGTTCAAGTTTGTATGTTGGGATCTTCTGTAGTTCACTCGCAACATCACATGGTTAAGGGCTTATCTATCTTTTATCTTCCTGGGGGAGTCTTTCAACTTCGCTGTTCTATGTAGGCCCCCTCCTTTATACCAGTACCCCTTAACTAAAGCTAATTTTTCTTCATTAGGAAGCTCTTCAAAATACTATCTCCTTCATTCCAGTATCTCTTTAATGTCCCCATTTTCATCTTTTATTCTTTATCACATCTGTACCATCTTTCCTCAACCCGTTTCCTATCCAAGATATTTTCTTTATTCTTTTGATTTCTTAATATTCTAATTCCATTCCTTCCAATCTTTTTCTGCCCTTCATACCTGCCTTTTAGACTCTTTCCTCTTTTCATCTTAGATAGCTCTTTACCCTTTATCATCTGTCCAGTTTATACTTCTCTATATCCTTCATCCTCCTTTCTTCTGTTATAGTTTTTTATCCATTCATCTCCTAATGCTACTCTCAAATTGTCCGTTTTCTTTCAAGATTATCATTTTGAGGTAATCACAATGAATTTGAATTTCAAGGTATGTACAGTAGTTCCCGTGCATTCCTATACACTTTCTTTCATAGCTTTTAAAAAAGTAATATAAATTTAAAGTAATTTTAAAGTTAGCTTTCACACGATAGATTTGACCTTGCACTTAAATTCTTATGATAATTAAGAATTACTATCTTTACTACCAGATTAGTAATTTGAATCCATGAATTTTATTTTGTATTTCAAATTCTAGAGTAAAATATGATGTCGGTATTTCCTAGATTTGAGATTCTTTTGTGAAAAAAATAATAGCATTTAATTAAGTATTGTGTTCTTGTATATTTAAGCAAATGAAAAATTTCTTAAACTTTTTTCTAGATTAATATTTTAGATCATGCTGACACTAGTTTAAAACACACACACACACACACACACACACACACACACACACACACACACACACACACACACACACACACACACACACACACACACACTCTCTCTCTCTCTCTCTCTCTCTCTCTCTCTCTCTCTCTCTCTCTCTCTCTCTCTCTCTCTCTTTTTCTTTAGGGCTACATAGCATACCTTGAACATCAAATTTTAAGTTGTTGGATATTGAAAACTATACCTCAAAATTCAAAAGTTCTTTTCCCTCTTCATATTCACCTCTCTCTTTCAGAAATTCCATTCATTATCCTTCATCCTGCCATCTCCCAATTTTGGAAATGTTAAAAACAAAATCGTTCAGTCAACGTTCATATGGCCGAGTCTCCCTCTGCCCCCCTCCCTCTCTTACCATCAGCATTTGCCATTTAATTCCAAACCATATAAGAGTCAATGGGTATATGAAGTTGACCTTGCTTTTTACTCTGATTAGCCACGGTTCATTTAGACTGACAAGGGAATTTCTACTATATAGAACTTGTTCATTATTTTGTTGGTGTAATGAGAGCAGTAAAAGTGTTCTTTGATAAATTGTAAATGTTAATATGTTGAAATGCTGTCTTGATAATTTTGTTGTGCAGCCTATCCACTTAATAGAATCGAGTAGGTTTTCTTCACAATCGGTCATGATTTATAACTGCCATACCTTGTTTTTAAGTTGTTCAAAAGCCTCTGGATTTAATTTTTTAATTGTTGCAAATTTATAATGATTTATATATTTAGATATAGTTTATTTTCTATCTAAATTTAAAACTCTTTCAAATTCATATGCATCTTAAATTGAAGGAAATTATAATGTCAAATGGACAGTTTTTGGTGACATTGTTACTTTTAGCATGAATATGTATGCACTGTAATTTCAATGACAGATTATCAGTTGTCATGTAATGTGTAAAATAAGTAGTGTGCATTTTCAAATATGTGCAAAGATTGTGATTTAAAATGCAATCAAGAATGTGTGAATTTTTTAAAGTTGATGTGAGATTAGCTGGTTAATGAGTTTTTAATGGTAAAGATAAATTTAATTTGAATGGTTAATGAAAGTTAAAGGTAAATATTAATTTGAAATACAACTAAAACATTTTAATGTGTTAAGCTGATGTGAGATTGGCAAAAACCTATTTTAATTATTGGTTGAGTTTTCATTTGGAAGGTAAATTCAAATTAAAACTTGAATCTTATGTAAAATTAAATTGGTAGTCACTTGATCATTTTTTTTCATATTTCGTTGCCATAAATGGAAGGAGACATTCTGAAGTCTGGCACTTCGGTTCTTTTTGTTACACCGAGGTACCGGGGCTCTCTGAAAAGGGTTCAGCCGAGTTCCCACAATGTTCATTTGTTTCTGGTTTTTACCATTAGTGTTCTTGAAATAAAGGAGGGATAAAGAACTATCGTATTCATCGTTAGACGAACTGTGTGATAAATTTTGGAATACTCTGCCATAGCTATAGGTTGGGAGCTGTGTGTATGTTTGGGTGTGTGTTTGGTTTAAGAGTTTAGAGTTATATCTTAAGGGAGGAATATTTAATTTGTTGTTGATTAAGGCAAGGAAGCTGTTTAGTTTGTGGGCCTTAACGTTGTGAAGTTGATTAAGTTTATGAGGGAATTTTACATATTCTTGAAATAGGGAAGTTTAGATAATTAGTTGATTTGGATTAATGAAGGAATTTTACGTATTCTTGAAATTAGGAAGCTTAGATAATATGGGGTTAATAAATATTCTAGTCTAATATTCTTTTTGAATATAGTTTGTAAGGGTCTCGATATATAGTCTGCTAAATTTTTCATATATAGTTCTTGATTAGGTAGAAAATGACCTGATTTGAGGTTTAACTTTTATGCATTTCATACATCGAATGCAGTGTCAAAGGATAATGATGTACAGGAATATACCTATTGAGATGGTTTTCAAATGAACAGCAGCTGCTGTAAAGAAAATATTTAATACTGTTTACCATTATTCGTGAAAAAAAAATCATCCTATTTAGGAGTAAATTTTTGATAAACTGGAAAAGTTAGCAAGTTATTTTATCATTCCGCATGTCATTTTCATGATTTAATAGCTTGCCCTTGTATAACATTTGAAGTTTTATATAGCATTAATTGCAGGTGCCATGTAGATAATAAGTATTGCACATTAACTAACGTACACAAATTCTAAACGTCTTCTATATAAATTACTTTCTTGCATCTGTGATACCCGATACACTCTTGCATCTGTGATACCCAATACATACTTGCATCTGTGATACCCGATACACTCTTGCATCTGTGATACTCGATACACTCTTGCATCTGCAATACCCGATACATACTTGCAGCTGTGATACCCGATACACTCTTGCATCTGTGATACCCGATACTCTTCTAAAATTCATATAAAATTCACTTTAAATTTGACACCATCTCTAATTGGTTGACAGATCAAGTTCTAACATTCTGTGAAAGGACATATGAAATACGTCCTGTTTATACCTTGTAGGAATTTAAGATAGAATATATTAGTCATTCCTTTTCTGAGTGAGGATCCCTTAACGTGGTGAAAGGGTTTGTGTATTGCCATGATCAGCAAAGCTGTACTAGTCAGGATCACCCATAATAAGTTTCTAACGTATCAGGAAGAGCGGGTAAAACGAGGATAACTATTAACTTTTTTGTAATGCATAAATTTGACAAAATTTATTGAATGCATTTATATATATATGTGATTAGCTGGAATGGTATGACAATGTTTGTCATGTGGAATACCCATGATTTTTATTTTAGGTTTTGCTTTGTTTACAAGTGAAGATTTAGTATAGAAAAGCACAGCCAACAAAAATAGTGTCTCCTCTTATCAGAAGTCTCTTATCAGACACTGTACTTTTGAGTGTCATTAGTTAGTTATCTGTCGTAATCTAGATCGTACATTTTAATTAGATACTTATCAGAGGAAGGCGCTGATTTTAATCTTGAGAGCCGTTACAAATAAAGCTTTACATTTTAGGAAGATTATTTGAATATTTTTTGTTTAACTTGAGTGATTCTCTCTCTCTCTCTCTCTCTCTCTCTCTCTCTCTCTCTCTCTCTCTCTCTCTCTCTCTCTCTCTCTCTCTCTCTCTCTCTCTCTCTCCTGAAAGATCTGTTTGATATTTTTCAATATTAAACTTACCCGATAATCATGTAGCTGTCAACTCCATTGCCCGACAGAATTCTATGGAGGGATACGCCAGCTATCACAATACTAGAAGGGGGTGTACTTACCAGCGCCACCTGTGGCCAGGTACTCAAGTACTTCTTGTTGACACCTCCTCAATTATTCCTCTGTCGTGCTTCCGGCAAGACGTTCTGGGATACGCTTATGTTCTTGGAGTATTTTCACGACTTTGGTGAAGTATTTCTCTTTGATTTCGGCTGTCGCTTTACTGGAAACTTCTATATTAGCTTAGTTATCTTTTGGAATTAATTTGATTAATTATGGTGACGAAGAGAGTATGAACTCTCTTTCACCTTTTAATGGCCGACCCTTCCCTTAGACGGAAGTGTTGGTGTCTAAGAGAGTATAGACTCTCTTTCTTAATTTTGCTTAACAAAAGTTATAGATTTATTTTATATCTCTCCGCCTCTTATAGGCCTCTTCGATTAACTTCCTTTTTTTATAAACTTATTAAAATTAATTTTTATATTTGTTTATATTCGACCTTCCTAATAGTAGGCGGTCTTTTCTTGGTACCGAAGTTAATTAACATGGAGCCCGTCATTTCGGTTTTACCTGTTAACATATTATGCTATTTTAATGTCTTTGAAAGAATTTCTTTGATAGTCTAGTACTGTTTTCAAAGTTGAACTAACGTTTTGTTTTGTCTCTGCAGTTGTTGACGTTCAGAACGTTCAACTTGCACTCTATCGTTACGATAGAGAAAGAATTTTCACGGTTTCACATTGCAGTAAGAGTAACCGTGTCTAGCGTTTTGTTCATTCTTTCTTAACTTAATGGTTTTAATCCTAATAAAGGAACTTTTCATTTTGGGAAATATTTCAGTTTTTTCCTTTAACAATAATATGTTTTAACGATATATATGATTGGGCTCTTCTCTCAGGTTCTAAGTCAAGAGAGAGAGAGAGAGAGAGAGAGAGAGAGAGATAGAGACGGAGGGAGAAGAGGAGGATAAACGTTTCATTCAAGCCTGCCAGGCGTACGAGTAACGTTGTTATCGTATTTGCTCTTCTCCCTAGTCTCTAAGGGAAGAAAGTAAACGTTTCTAGAGTGATCTAGTGTTTAGTCTCTTTCCAGCCACTGAATTATTTATCTTTCATTAGATTTTTCTGTTACATTGTAATTCTGTTTTCGCAATTACTAACTTTTGAGAAAGGATAGAATTGCGTGTTTCAGGTACAAACCACTTAAAGTTTCGAGTTCAGTGAAATAAGTGCAAACAGAAAATCAAAGTGATAAGTGATTAGCGCAAAGTGTGTCAGTGTTGTGCGTGAGGGTACTTCTGTGCGCGCCAGTCGTTCTCCCAGTCCGGGACCTCTTGCAAGCTCCCAAACCCAGGGGAGAAGCAATGTCGAAGGACAAAAGGGTTCAGCAGGCCTTGATCGGCGCACAGAAGTATCCTCGGTGGTTGTGGGCGTGTCTTACCGAGACCGTCACTCCCACCCGCAGACGATTGAGCCCTTATTTTGCTCGTCTGCAGAAGAAATTTAGGGGAGAAAACGCTGGTCTCAGGTCTCAAGACCTCTTAAACATAAAGTCCAGACCTATGCCAGACGTACGAAGTTAGAGTTCAACAACCCGGATGCAGTCATTGGGTTAGCTCTGACTCTCCTCAGTCATCAGTTGAATGCACTCCGCCTAAGATGAGTAAGGTTCTGCCGCAACAGATCTCTGCTGTTAAGGCTTTACCTCAGCAGACCTTAGTGTCTGCCGACCCCAAGTTGACTCTACTGCAGTCCATGCAGTCACAACTTTCGGTCTTGATGCGTGAGTGTCGGGCTGAGAGTGTTGCGCCTCCGCCTCCGCCTACACTCCCTCCGCCTGCGCTCGCTCCGCCTGATCGCAGTACCACCTGCCAGGCGTACGATGTTGAGCCACGTTCTGAGTTGGCTGTTCCCAGTGGTGCTCAGCCTCCGCCTTCTTTAAGGCAACCTTTACAATGGGATCAGGAGGATTATACCTCTCTTCCTCCGCCTCCACTTGCTGCTCCACCAGTGATGCAACACTCGGTTGAGGTACAACAACCTCTCCCGTCCTTGAGTCAGCCTCCTCAGCTCTCGCTGCAGCGAGCTCAACCCTCCACAAGGCAAGCACCACTACACCTTAGCCTTGCGCCTCAGGAGCCTCAGCTTGCGAGACATTTACCTTGTTCTGCGCAGCCTCTACCTCATCGCGCTCCGCTCACACCACAGGAACAGGAACTTGCTACTCCGCTTCCGCCAACCGCTCAGCAAGCGCAACCCTTGGGTTCAGCCACTCATGCCAGGAGTCAGCCTCCTCCACCCATGCGCCTACCTTCTGCTACTTCCTTTGATCAGCCTTTGCAGACTGAGCCTCAGGTGTTCCCTCAACAGAGTCTTGAAGAGGAAACCACAACTATTGTTGTTCCAGCTCGTTCTGACTCTGCTGTTCAGCATACCTTACCTCCATTTTCAAACCTTATGATAATGGAGGTTATTTGTATTACTTATAAAAATATATTTGTATTCCTTGCAATATATTTTTAACAATATCGCAGAATATGGCAAAAAATATGAATCATGAGTTATGAATGTAAGGTAAATATTATGTTGATATTTAAACCCCATGCAAGCATGCATAAAGCACTCTAGCACTGGTCATGGAATTTCTGAGAAATGTTAAACGCCATGCACACGCTCTGCTTACCTTACAGCATGCTCTACATACAGCATGCTCTGATTACAGCATGCTCTGCATACTACATGCTCTGCATACAGCATGCTCTGCATTCAGCATGCTCTGCATACAACATGCTCTGCATACAGCATGCTCTGCATTCAGCATGCTCTGCATACAACATGCTCTACATACAGCATGCTCTGCATACAGCATGCTCTGCATACAACATGCTCTGCATTCAGCATGCTCTGCATACAACATGCTCTGCATACAGCATGCTCTGCATTCAGCATGCTCTGCATACAACATGCTCTACATTCAGCATGCTCTGCATACAGCATACTCTGCATACAACATGCTCTGCATACCTTACCGCATGCTTCTCAGTCACACATCTTTGGTTGTTGCCAACTCACTAGACTGTCAAGCAGTTTCATAACGTTGCCTTCTAGTCTGCTGCTTTTGCACCAGTGAACCCTCACTGAGAGAACTTAGCTTTTCTAGGATATGGTCCCTGTTGATGAGAAAGTTCTTTTCTCCCTCCTTCTGATATTCCCTTGAGGACTCTGTCATTTGGAGGGAGCCTTTAGCTGCATAGCCTCCTATGGACTTTTATTTAAGCGTAACATGCTTCCAGGGAAGGTAATGGTTCCACTTCAGTCGCTAATCCCGTCTGTTACCACACCTGCTCCCATAGACCTTGAGCTGTGTTGCAAGACATGCAGTCCAAGCTTAGTCCTTGTTAGAGGATTTTTTGTTTACGGAGTCAATGTGTCACGGGGAAGACGTTCAACAACCTACAGAAGTGACTTGTTGTGACGCAGTGCGGCAACCTCAGCAACCCGATAAGGAGTTGTCTGTACGACCCAGACAGTCTAGACAGATTCGGGTTGTCACTGTACTTCCTCGCTTGCCCATGATTGACAGTTCACAGACTGTGCAGCAGTACCATGATCTTGTGTCCGGCTCCGTCAGACGACTGGCTTTTAAGAGCTCCCACAAGTCGTCGCTGTCTGGAGATTTTCAAATGGACTATGGATCTGACCAAGGAACTGGGCCTCCTGGTCAATTTTGAGGAGTCTCAGCTCGTTCCATCCCAGACCATTGTCTCCTTGGGTATGGATCTTCAGAGTCGAGCTTTTCGGACTTTTCCGTCGGCCCCAAGGATCTTCCAAGCCCTAGAATGCATCCAGAGCATGCTGAGAAGGAACCGATGCTCAGTCAGGTAGTGGATGAGTCTAACAGGGACACTTTCATCGCTGGCCCTGTTCATCGTGTTAGGGAGACTCCACCTCCCCCCCTTCAGTATCATCTAGCTGCTCACTGGATAAAGGACATGACGCTAGAGACGGTCTCAGTTCCTGTTTCCGAAGAGAGGAGGTCTTCTCTCGCGTGGTGTAAGAACAGCTTTCTTCTCAAGGAAGTCTACCTTTGGCTGTTCAGAAACACGACCGCCGTCTCCTCTCGGACGCATCAGACACGGGCTGGGGTGCGACTTTGGACGGACAAGAATGCTCGGGAACATGGAATCAGGAGCAAAGGACACTTCACATCAATTGCAAGGAGTTGTTGGCAGTTATTCTGGCCTTGATAAACTTCAAGTCCCTCCAGCTTAACAAAGTGGTGGAGGTGGACTCTGACAACACCACAGCCCTGGCTTACATCTTCAAGCAGGGAGGGACTCTTTCGTGGAAGTTGTTCTAGATCGCAAGGGACCTACTCATCTGGTCTAAGATCGAAAGCTAACTGGTAACGAGGTTCATTCAGGGCGGTATGAATGTCATGGCAGATCACCTCAGACGGAAGGGTCAGGTCATCCCCACAGAGTGGACCCTTCTCAAGAATGTTTGCAACAGACTTTGGGCCCTGTGGGGTCAGCCAACCATAGATCTGTTCACTACCTCGATAACCTAGAGACTCCTGTTGTATTGTTCTCCGATTCCAGACCCAGCAGCAGTTCACGTGGATGCTTTTCTGCTGGATTGGTTCCATCTCGACCTGTATGCATTCCCGCCGTTCAAGATTGTCAACAGGGTACTTCAGAAGTTCTCCTCTCACAAAGAGACACGGCTGACGTTGGTTGGCTCCGCTCTGGTCCGCGAGAGAATGGTTCTTAGAGGTACTGCAATGGCTGGTCGACATTCCCAGGACTCTTCCTCTAGGAGTGAACCTTCTAAGTCTACCTCACGTAAAGAAGGTACACCCAATCCTCCACGCTCTTCGTCTGACTGCCTTCAGACTTTCGAAAGACTCTCAAGAGCTAGGGGCTTTTCGAAGGAGGCAGCCAGAGCGATTGCCAAACCAAGGAGAACATCCACTCTCAGAATCTATCAGTCTCAAGGGGAAGTCTTCCGTAGCTGGTACAAGACCAATGCAGTTTCCTCAACCAGTACCACTGTAACCCAAATTGCTGACTTCCTGTTATATCTAAGGAAAGTAAGATCCCTTTCAGCTCCTACGATCAAGGGTTACAGAAGTATGTTGGCAGCGGTTTTCCGCCACAGAGGCTTGGATCTTTCCACCAACAAAGATCTACAGGACCTCCCTAGGTCTTTTGAGACCTCAAAGGAACGTCGGTTGTCCACTCCAGGCTGGAATCTAGACGTGGTCCTAAGGTTCCTTATGCCATCAAGATTTGAACCTCTCCAATCAGCCTCTTTTTAGGACCTCACTTTAAAAACTCTTTTCCTCGTGTGCTTGACAACAGCTAAAAGAGTAAGTGAGATCCACGCCTTCAGCAGGATCATTGTTTTCACATCTGAAACGGCTACATGTTCCTTGCAGCTCGGTTTTTGCTAAACGAGCTTCCTTCACGTCCTTGGCCTAAGTCGTTCGAGATCCCAAGCCTGTCCAACTTGGTGGGGAATGATCTGAAGAGAGTACTTTGCCCAGTTAGAGCTCTTAGGTACTATCTAAAAAGGTCTTAACCTTTACAAGGACAATCAGAAGCCTTATAGTGTGCTATCAAGAAACCTTCTTTTCCAAGTTCTAAGAACTCAGTTTCTTACTATTCAGGCTTCTGATTAGAGAAACACATTCTCATCTGAAGGAAGAAGACCTTGCTTTGCTGAAGGTAAGGACACATGAAGTGGGAGCTGTGGCTACTTCAGTGGCCTTCAAACAGAACCATTCTCTGCAGTGTTATGGATGCAACCTATTGGAGAAGCAAGTCAGTGTTCGCATCATTCTATCTCAAAGATGTCCAGTCTCTTTACGAGTACTGCTACACCCTGGGACCATTCGTGGCAACGAATGCAGTAGTAGGCGAGGGCTCAGCCACTACATTCCCATAATCCCATAACCTTTTAACCTTTCTCTTGAATACTTTTTATGGGTTGTACGGTCGGCTAAGAAGCCTTCCACATCCTTGTTGATTTGGTGGGTGGTCAATTCTTTCTTGAGAAGCGCCGAGGTTAAAGGTTGTGATGAGGTCCTTTAGTATGGGTTGCAGCCCTGTATACTTTAGCACCTTTGAGTTGATTCAGCCTCCCAAGAGGAACGCTGCGCTCAGTAAGGAAGACGATCTTATTAAAGGCAGAGTAACGGTTCAAGTCGACTTCCTTACCAGGTACTTATTATTTCATTGTTATTGTGGATAACTGATTATATGAAATACGGGATACTTAGCTATCCTTTAGTCTTGTACACTGGTTTTTCACCCACCCCCCTGGGTGTGAATCTGCTACATGATTATCGGGTAAGTTTAATATTGAAAAATGTTATTTTTATTAGTAAAATAAATTTTTGAATATACTTACCCGATAATCATGATTTAATCGACCCTCCCTTCCTCCCCATAGAGAACCAGTGGACCGAGGAATAATTGAGGAGGTGTCAACAAGAAGTACTTGAGTACCTGGCCACAGGTGGCGCTGGTAAGTACACCCCCTTCTAGTATTGTGATAGCTGGCGTATCCCTCCATAGAATTCTGTCGGGCAACGGAGTTGACAGCTACATGATTATCGGGTAAGTATATTCAAAAATTTATTTTACTAATAAAAATAACATTTTGTGTACGAAACTTATTTTTCATATAAAAA
>NC_090726.1:42350644-42353144 GCF_036898095.1 Palaemon carinicauda | reverse complement strand
GGATTTTTTAGGCTGTTTTAGGGGATATTTAGGTTGTTTTGGGGATTTTTAGGTTGTTTTGGGGATTTTTATATTAACCAAAACTGGCAACGCTGATCAGCGTCTCATACTCATCTCACGAGGACCAAACTCTTCGATGCGTACTAAACACGTTTATTCCAACTTCATTTGTGTTTTATATTTACACTTGAATCTTTATTTGCAATATTAATTTATCATATAATAAGTTTATCTATTTCCTTATTATCTATCCTAACTGGGCTATTTTCCTTGTTGGAGACCTAGGTCCTTCGAAAATCATGCTGTTTCCAATTAGAGTTGTAGCTTAAGCTAATAATAATAATAATAATAATAATAATAATAACCAGAAGCTTATCATTTCTCTTAATTGTTATGAGAAACAACAGCAATTTATATACTTCGAATGATATAATTGATATTCCTATGCAGTCCATCCATAACATTCTATGTGCAGTATGCAATTTTCATTGTAAAGGATTCTGTAAATTACTTTCTATTACACTTATCTATTCTGTTTAATAGATTGAATATAATACGCAGTAACAGAACCTTTTTTTCCGAACGATGTTATTTCCTTCTTTATCTGCAGCTTTTTACATCTTGTGATCTTGTTCTTGTGCGCTAAATATTTGTTTTTTTTACATTGTAATGTTCTCTAAAAAATCCATGACACGAGAAAGCTTAGAAATGGAGTAACTTGGCATGACAACTTAAATCATTTTGACTTCGTTCAAATTTGCTAACAGGCAGAAAGTTATCGTGAACGGACAACTCTAATTCAAATATTGTTTAGTTCATTTTTGCATTCACCGCTAATCTCTTTTCTCTTTACTATTTCCAATTTTATACTGCATCCTTCCTGCTTGTTATAAACGTTTATACATTTTCATATTGAACTGATTTTTAAAGAACATAATAGGTCTTCTACATTTACGTCTCAACGGAAATATTTTTATTATTTAAGGTTTCAGATGCTGTCTCAATAGAGTTTCTGCATTAATTTTATACATCTGGAAGCGATTTTAACGTTTCTGATAGTCCTCAGTAGAGTTTTTGCATTAATTTTATACATACTGGAAGCGATTTTAAGGTTTCAGATGCTTTCTCAATAGAGTTTTTGCAGTAGTTTTATTCATCTGAAGCGATTTTAAGGTTTCAGATGCTTTCTCAATAGAGTTTTTTGCAGTAGTTTTATTCATCTGAAGCGATTTTAAAACGTTTCAGATGCTTTCTCAATAGAGTTTTTGCAGTAGTTTTAATTCATCTGAAGCGATTATTAGACGTTTCAGATAGTCTCAGTAGAGTTTTAGCATTAATTTTAATACAATCTGGAAGCGATTTTTAAGGGTTTCAGATTGCTTTCTCAATAGAGTTTTTTGCAGTAGTTTTTATTCATCTGAAGCGATTTTAAAAGGTTTTCAGATGCTTTCTCAATAGAGTTTTTGCAGTAGTTTTATTCATCTGAAGCGATTTTAAGGTTTCAGATGCTTTCTCAATAGAGTTTTTGCAGTAGTTTTATTCATCTGAAGAGATTTTAAGGTTTCAGATGCTTTCTCAATAGAGTTTTTGCAGTAGTTTTATTCATCTGAAGCGATTTTAAGGTTTCAGAGGCTTTCTCAATAGAGTTTCTGCAGTAGTTTTATTCATCTGAAGCGATTTTAAGGTTTCAGATGCTCTCTCAATGGAGTTTTTGCAATAGTTTTATTCATCTGAAGCGATTTTAACGTTTCAGATAGTCTCAGTAGGGTTTTTGCATTAATTTTATACATCTGGTAGCGATTCTAAGGTTTCAGATGCTTTCTCAATAGAGTTTTTGCAGTAGTTTTATTCATCTGAAGCGATTTTAACGTTTCAGATAGTCTCAGTAGGGTTTTTGCATTAATTTTATACACCTGGAAGCGATTTTAAGGTTTCAGATGCTTTCTCAATAGAGTTTTTGCAGTAGTTTTATTCATCTGAAGCGATTTTAACGTTTCAGATAGTCTCAGTAGAGTTTTTGCATTAATTTTATACACCTGGAAGCGATTTTAAGGTTTCAGAGGCTTTCTCAATAGAGTTTTGCAGTAGTTTTATTCATCTGAAGCGATTTTAACGTTTCAGATAGTCTCAGTAGAGTTTTTGCATTAATTTTATACACCTGGAAGCGATTTTAAGGTTTCAGATGCTTTCTCAATAGAGTTTTTGCAGTAGTTTTATTCATCTGAAGCGATTTTAACGTTTCAGATAGTCTCAGTAGAGTTTTTGCATTAATTTTATACATCTGTAAGCGATTTTAACGTTTCAGATAGTCTCAGTAGAGTTTTTGCAGTAGTTTTATTCATCTGAAGCGATTTTAACGTTTCAGATAGTCTCAATAGAGTTTTTGCATTAATTTTATACACCTGGAAGCGATTTTAAGGTTTCAGATACTGTATTGTTTATTATAGAATAAAAAAAAACATTAAAGTTTTAAAAATAAGTTAGTAAGTAACTAGTGATA
>NC_090726.1:42175644-42345644 GCF_036898095.1 Palaemon carinicauda | reverse complement strand
AGCCCAAGGGCTCCAACAGGAAAAATAGCCCAGTGAGGAAAGTAAATAGATAAGCTACAAGAAAAGTAATTATTATTATTATGGAGTGAAGAAAGCTCTGGGTGATAGGAGGATAGATGTGAGAGAGGCAAGAGAGCGTGCTAGAAATAGGAATGAATGGCGAGCGATTGTGACGCTGTTCCGGTAGGCCCTGCTGCTTCCTCCGGTGCCTTAGATGACCGCGGAGGTAGCAGCAGTAGGGGATTCAGCAGTATGAAGCTTAATCTGTGGTGGATAATGTGGGAGGGTGGGCTGTGGCACCCTAGCAGTACAAGCTGAACTCGGTTGAGTCCTTTGTTAGGCTGGAGGAACGTAGAGAGTAGAGGTCCCCTTTTTTTGTTTTGTTTCATTTGTTGATGTCGGCTACCCCACAAAATTGGGGGAAGTGCCTTGGTATATGGATGGATTATTATTATTATTATTATTTGCTAGGCTACAACCCTACTTGGAAAAGCAGGATGCCATAAGCCCAGGGGCTCCAACAGGGAAAATAGCCCAGTGAGGAAAGGAAACTTAAGGAGAAATCAAAGATTTCAAGCAGAGTAACATTAGATTAAATATCTCCTATATTATTATTATTATTATTACTATCCAAGCTACAACCCTAGTTGGAAAAGCAAGATGCTATAAGCCCAGGGGCTACAACAGGGAAAAATAGCCCAGTGAGGAAAGGAAATAAGGAAATAAATAAATGAAGAGAACAAATTAACAATAAATCATTCTAAAATGAGTAACAACGTCAAAACAGACATGTCATATATAAACTATTAACAACATCAAAAACAAATATGTCATAAATAAACTATAAAAAGACTCATGTCCGCCTGGTCAACAAAAAAGCATTTGCTCCAACTTTGAACTTTTGAAGTTCTACTGATTCAACCACCCGATTAGGAAGATCATTCCACAACTTGGTCACAGCTGGGATAAAACTTCTAGAGTACTGCGTAGTATTGAGCCTCGTGATGGAGAAGGTCTGGCTATTAGAATTAACTGCCTGCCTAGTATTACGAACAGGATAGAATTGTCCTGGGAGATCTGAATGTAAAGGATGGTCAGAGTTATGAAAAATCTTATGCAACATGCATAATGAACTAATTGAACGACGGTGCCAGAGATTAATATCTAGATCAGGAATAAGAAATTTAATAAACTATAAAAAAACTTTAACAAAACAAGAGGAAGAGAAATAAGATAGAATAGTAATGGGATAATTAGAATAAAATATTCTAAGAACAGTAACACCATTAAAACAGATCTTCCATATACAAACTATAAAATGAGACTTATGTCAGTCAGTTGAGACATACCTTTGCATCACATGTTCATTAGGTCAAGACCTAGATCTAAGTACTTAATTGGGGTGTGACCTCTCATTAAAGAGAGACTTCATTTGACCTGATTTATGAATTAGAATTTAAACTCAACCCAAAACTGAATATCAGCTTCATTAATTATTATTATTATTATTATCATTATTATTATTATTATTATTATTACTACTACTACTACTTGCTAAACTATAGCCCTAGTTGGAAAAACAGGATGCTATAAGCTCGAAGACTCAATCCAACAGGGAAAATAGCCAAGTGAGGAAAGGAAATATGGAAACCACAAGAGAAGTAAATTAATAGTTAAAATAAAATATTTTAAGAACAGTATCAACATTAACATAAATCTTTCATATATAAACTGTAAAAACTTAAAAAAAAAAAAACAAGAAGATGAATAAGATAAAATAGTATGCCCAAGTGTACCCTCAAGCAAGAAAACTCTACCCCAAGACAGTGAAAGACCATGGTACATAGGCTATGGCACTATCCAAGACCAGAGAACAATGGTTTGATTTTGGAGTTTCCCTCTCCTAGAGGAGCTACTTACCATAGCTAAAGGGTCTCTTCTACCCTTGCCAAGAGGAAAGTAACCACTGAAAAATTAGTATAGTAGTTAATACCTTGAGCGAGGAAGAATTGTTTGGCAATATGTGTTGTCAGGTGTATGAGGACAGAGGAGAGTATTATTATTATTATTACTTACTAAGCTACAACCCTAGTTGGAAAAGCAGTATGCTATAAGCCCAGGGGCTCCAACAGGGAAAATAGCTCAGTGCGGAAAGGAAAAAAGGAAAATAAAATATTCTAAGAAGAGTAACAACAATAAATATCTCCTATATAAACTACAAAAACTTTAACAAAACAAGAGGAAGAGAAATAAGATAGGAGAGTGTGCTCGAGTGTACCCTCAAGCAAGAGAACTCTAACCCAAGACAGTGAAAGGCCATGGTACAGAGGCTATGGCACTACCCAAGACTAGAGAACAGTATGTAAAGAATAGGCCAGACTATGGATCATGAAAGCCATACAGGAATTAGGTAAATATCATATACTTTTCAAAGTCAGTAGCAAAAAATCCAACACTTTTCTGCACATCGACTTCTGAGGGTTTGCAGTTACTTCTAATGGTTAAGCCTTCTCCATCATGTGGCTAAATACTAAACATTATTCTGGGAGTTTTATTCCAATTATGAACAAAGTCATGAAATGATCTTCCTAATCAGGTAGTTGAATCGGTGGAACTTCAAAAGTTAAATTTTACAGAGAATGTTTGTATGTTAAACAGTCTGACATTAGTTTTTTTGGGCTCAAGCCATGTCGTCCTGATGGAAGGTTCCTTCAGTAGCTTCCTTTGGATATATATGACTATCAGGACGACATGGCCATCTCACCCAAAAATAGATTTTTCGCTTCGCTCAAAATCCGTTTTTTCGCTTCGCTCAAAATCCGTTTTTTCGCTTCGCTCAAAATCCGTTATTTTTATAGTTTATGTATGAAAATGTTTCATTGTTACCTTAGCCAACAAAGTTGGAAGGTTATGTTTTTTACCCAGTTTGTGTTTGTTTCTGAATAGCTTCCTGACCACAATTTTAATCGTAGAATAATGAAAATTGCAGGGATTAACTGTTATGTAAAAAGCTGAAAATGATTAGGTTTTTGCAAGTCAAGGTTTGTCACGGTCAAGCAAAATGTCCAATTCACGTAATCAGCAATAAGTTTGGACATCGATGTCACAGAGACTTCAAACTTAGTTCATATTTGAGTGTATGAAAATCCACCCCAATTAGTACATGCAAAGGTCTTAGGTCAAGGTCAAGCCAAAGGTAGAGAAATAAGCTGTCCTGGCAGAGGTCTGCGCTCTAGTTGTTACTGTTTTTAAAATATTCTATTATAATTGTGCATCACTTCTCTTACAGTTTATTTATTTCCTTTTTCAACGGGACTATTTTTTCCTGTTGGAGCCCTTGGGCTTCTAGCCTTTCCCACTAGGGTTGTAGCTCCGCTAATAATAATAATAGTAATAATAATAATGTTTTTACCATCTAATTGTAACACTTCTTTCTTACATAGTTCAAGGTATGGCTGAATGCCCAATTGACCTTAGACCTTCATGTATTACCCAGATAATGACCGGACTTTGATATGCAAATTGCTTTGAATAGTGCTTTATGCATACCCAACATGTTGCCCCTTGTGTACCGCATGTGTACCACACCGCTTGTACAATGTATGTGTATTTTGGGCTCAAGCCATGTCGTCCTGATGGAAGCTTCCTATTGGCAGCTTTCTAAGGGGTATTTGGCTACAGTGATACTCCCAGAGAATTGACCATAGGTCTCCAGAATTCTAACTCCTGGCGCGAGTATCCTTAAAATTTTTCTTAAGGATATCGCATAATGTCAGGGGACGTATATCTTGATACGACACATGGCAATCTTCGACCCGAATAGAGTTTTCGCTCTGAGGGGGAAGAGTGGCAAAATTGAAGGGGAGGCGTTATCAAGGTTACACTTTTTCCCCTACTATTACAGGGCCCAAAATGGCCGCTCATTCCATGATTTCTAGCGCTTTACGCACGGTGTACTTCCGGCTTGCTCTAGTGTTCTAGATCGCTATTTACCAGGATTTATCATGCATTCTCCAGCATCTTCTGCCTCTGGAAAGTTGAGTATTTAATCTTTCCTGTGTATAATTTTTAGCTCCCTTCTCACAGTTAAATTAGCATAATTTAGATGTGTTTATCGAAGCGTAGCCGGTAACCGGAGGCGCCATTTTGGACGCTGTCATTCGCCACGCATGCCTTATTTAGTCAGCAGTACAACGTTCCCGGTATTTAGCTTTAATGAATTATAGCTATTTAGGCAAAATTATACTAGTGAAGATAAGATCATGCACGTATATTTCCTCTTCTTTAAATGTAACGATCGTATACGTTAGTCTCTCGGTGATATAGCGTAGCCGAGATCTCGCCCCGCGCTAGGCTAACTTAGCCTACGCGCTTTAGTATACTTTCATACATTATCCCTGTTTACCCTCGCGTATCGTTTTTTCAATTCAACAGGAGATAGTATATCTCCTAGAATTAATTATATAATTCAATACTTGTCTCTTTCAGAGATTTAAGGGTAAACCCTTCCTTCCCTATGAGTGGCGACAACCCTATCTTGGTCTTACCATAGAGTAGTATACTGTACTCCGGCTTGAGTAAGCTAGTGTTTTTCTGTCTTCCCCCTTGCCGGCGAGTATCCTGGCTTGGTATTACGACAGTAACTCAGAGTATTCAGTCTTTATGCCGACAACTCGGCTGGCGGGGGAGTAGTCACTCCCCTGCCGGCTTACAGTTGCAGGCATAGGAAGCCTAGCTTCCCTAGCCAGCATCCGAAGTGGTAGTGCAATGCCGCCAACCTTCTCCGTTGCTGTCTAAAAGACAAGTCTTGTTTCGGCAAGGTCCTGGGCTGAAGAATCGATATTTTTCTGCCGCCCAGGATGGCGTCGATATTGAAACGATGTTTCTGATTGTGACTGGAAAGGGCCGGCAATCCTGCCGCCTTCTCCCGACACAACACAGAAGACCCTTTCTCTGCCCCTCTCTGTCCTTTAGCGATAGCCTAGCCATTGCATGTCTTTGGCCGGTGTCCTACAATCTCCCCGCTTGCCAGGTGGGCTGTGGTGCCGGCCAGGCTCCTACATAGGCGGCTTGATAGCCACTCTGACCTTCCCCCTATGGACGCAAGGCTCCGGGAAAGGTTGTGCCGGCCATGACGGCTGCCGGTGGAAGACCCTAATCTCTTTGAGTGTTCTTCAATCCACCCTTGCACTGCCATCCACATCCCTAGAACTGGCAGTGGCCGGCAACAGATCTTGTGGCTGGGTGGAAGCTAGAATGATTCATTCCCCCCTTTCATTTGAACCCTCATTCTGGAAGAAGGCAGTAGGGACAGTAGTACCTACACCCTTATTTATTGTACTAAACTATAATAATAAGGTAGCCCTTCTCTCCATGCTTTCTCTCTCTCTGTCGGCTAGTGCCGTCAGGTACTAACCTAGCTGGCAGCATGCCGGCTGGACCGGTGCTAGCCTAGCTGGCAACATGCTGGCTGAACTACAGTATATGCTTATACAGTAGCCAGTATTTCTGCAGTATAGTACATACTGCAGGCAGAAAACTATAGTATATATTATACAGTAGTTTATATTTTCCAACATACCCTGTGTATCCTTTCACAGTCCATTGTTGAGACCAATCATATATTGAAGTGAAGAATTCCTTCAATACACTGATGAATCATAGTCATCAGAATATATTTTACCCCACAATATTAATACTTTTATGAAAGGGTTAGTGCTAGTATACACTAATTCTAACTCTAGAAGTTAGAACCCTTCTCCTCTGGTTTTCCTTTAGTAAGGAAATTCTAATATTAATATTGGGGGAGGTCACAGCAATTGGCTGGACAGGAGGTACATGTGTCTTCCCTATTTCCTTTCTAGCTTACTATCCTAAGCTATAATGGTTAAGATAATACCAAAAATTAATGCATGACATTTTAGTAATTTATCAAGTGTGATAAATTACCGCATACTCACTTCAATTTCCTTTCTTTACAGGAGGACCAGAAAGTGAAGTGTGAGGTTACTTACTGTAACCACAAAAGTAGGAACTTTTGTGGTCACACTATGTGCAGGTCTCATGCCGCCTGCGTAGTGACAACCGAAACCTTGAGGTATTGGGACCCAGAGGACTGTAACGTCTGCTCAGCCTTGGTGACCGAGGGTTTCGGCGACCCCAAGTCAACGGAGTCGAGGGATGCAGCATTCGAGAAGCTTCGGAAATGGGTACGAGGGTTCCAAAAGAACTCTCCTGGACCGTACCTCCCCAATGATAGGATACGAAGCTTGCTGTTCCCGAAGGCAACAGCTGATGCCGTTGTACCCCAGGCATGACCCGGGCCTCCCTGCGTCCAGATCGCAGTCGAGGCTGATGTCAGTGAAGCCATGCAAGGCATGGACATCCACCAAGAGGAAAGGATGTCAGAAGTGTCCACGGACATGGAGAAGGGTCTTCTTAGAGACGATCCTGAAGAAGAGTCTACTCTACCACCCGGATGAGATGAGGACTACGACTCGACAGAAGCGAAGGAGCCCCTTCTGCCTGTGCAGGCAGGCAGCAGAGCCAACACCTTCTACGTCTTCGGCTCCTACCCTTCCATTAGACGCGATGGGTCACGCAGTTTTGGCCCACATTACCACCCTAATGGAAAACGTACGTAAGGAGAACGTAGGTATGCAAGAAAAGATGACGAGAGTTTCGTGAAGTGACTCGAATAGTCACCTCCCGAGGTTCTTACAAGCGACCCAAAGTGCAGGACCTGCCACCCTGCTCCGAGACCAATCTCTGGAGGTATGCGGAGTTCATGCCAATCACGAACGGAAAACTCTACATCTCGGAGAAGTTGGGAGCCGTCCACCCGGACGACATTGAGTTTTGGCCTAACTTTGTGGCTTATCCGGAGTGCTTCATCCGGCTGAAGAATGAGACAGCGTTGAGAGAAGAGACGTAACCAAAGGAGGTCATGGTATTCGACCACGACAAGGCACAGGCTCTCTTGACTAGTAGCCTGAATAAGGCAGGATACACTAACTCACGAGTTTCTGCACTGAGCAAGAAACACCCTATCTTTCTTGCTCATTCTTCGAGAGCCTTCCCCTTCACGTTGAAGGCTTTTATGAGTGTCCTCAAGGCCGCTGAGGCAGGCAAACCATGCCCTACACTAGAGGAGTGTAGGCCTTTGTCTCTGGCCTTGCCCACAGATGAGAAGGAATGGAAGGAGGTCCACCTAACCTTCTCAGTAGGAAAGCTTGACGATGACATCGCAGGACAGCAGTTCAGTGAGAACCTACCAAAGCTATCGGACTTTCTTTTGCGAAGGGAGCAAGAGACAAAGAAGAGGCTAGCCGCTTCTCTTTCCCTCAAGAACTGCATAGAGAAGTGTGCAGGTCACAACAGCACCCCAGATATGCTCACGGTCCTGGCCAAGATGCACATAGACACCCTCGTAAAGGACCTGTACGCCTTTGTGAAGGCCAGGAGAGCCTGTAGGGAGTTCGTGTTTGCTAGTGCAATGGTGAAACATGAACCCAGGAAGCTGATTTCTTCCAATATCTGGGGTAAGGACCTCTTCCCAAAAGAAGTGATCCAAGAGGTAGTGGAGAAAGCCACCACGGAGAATAGGAACCTTCTCCAAAAGTGGGGCATCTCTTCAAAGAGGAAGTCTTCCCCGGATGCTGGTCCCCAACCCAAGAGGAAGACAAAGAAGCCAAGACTACTTTCTCGGCCTGCTCAGCAACATCCCACGGTCACCATGACTGAGATGCCCCAAGTGGTCGCTCAGCCACAGACCACCTTCCAAATGGTGCCTCAACAGCTGGTTGCCCAGTCACCAGCTTTCAGCCCAGGGTTTGAGAGGCAAAAGGAAGAGGATCTCGACGGGGCTCCTCAAGACATCCCTCACGAGGCAGGGGAGGACGCGGTCAGGGTGGCTAGCCCTCCGGACCATCTAAGCAATGAGATGCTCCAGGTAGGAGGGACTCTCCAACACTTTCGGGATCGTTGGACCTTCGATCCCTGGGCCCACAGCCTAATAAAAAATGGACTAGGATGGAAATGGAACAGATCTCCACCTTCATTTCCACAATTCTTCCAACACTCCACCCCCTTACTGGAAGAATATACTTTAGAACTCTTGAATAAGAAGGTTATAAGGAAAGCAAAGTCCATCAAATTCCAGGGAAGGCTGTTCTGTGTTCCCAAGAAGGACTCGGACAAACTCAGAGTCATTCTGGACTTGTCTCCACTCAACAAATTCATCGAGAACAAGTTCAGGATGTTAACCCTTCAACACATCAGGACCCTGTTACCGAAAGGGGCGTACACAGTCTCAACAGACCTGGCAGATGCTTACTGCCACCTTCCAGTCAGCCGGCACCTCTCCTATTACGTAGGATTCAACTTACAGAAGACAAAGTATGTCTTTAGGGCCATGCCCTTCGGACTAAACATAGCCCCAAGGATCTTCACGAAACTTGCAGACGCAGTCGTTCAACAACTACGCCTAGAAGGTGTTCAGGTAGCAGCGTACCTGGACGACTGGCTGGTGCGGGCAGCATCCAGAATGGCTTGTCTGCAAGCATCCAAGAAAGTGATCCAGTTCCTGGAACATCTGGGATTCAAGATAAACTATAAAAAGTCTTGCCTCTCTCCAGCTCAGGAGTTTCAATGGCTGGGAATCCATTGGAACTTGAAGTCACACCGCCTCTCCATTCCACCAAAGAAGAGGAGAGAGATCGCAGGTTCTGTCAAGAGACTACTGAAATCCGACAAGATCTCAAGACGCCAAAAGGAAAGAGTACTGGGCTCTCTCCAGTTTGCAGCAGTAACAGACCCAGTGCTAAGAGCACAGCTGAAAGATGCGTCAGGAGTCTGAAGAAGATACGCATCAAACGCTCGAAGAGATCTACAGAGACCGGTACCGACCTTACTACGATCACTTCTCAAGCCGTGGTCGAAGGTCAAGAGCCTAACAAGGACCATTCCCTTACAACCACCTCCCCTATTGGTGACCATCCACACGGATGCCTCGACGGAAGGATGGGGAGGTCACTCCCATCAAAGGAAAGCCCAAGGAACCTGGTTATCCCTGTTCAAGACCTTTCACATCAATATTCTGGAGGCTATGGCAGTCCTCTTGATGCTGAAGAAACTATCCCCTCACAGATCAGCCCACATCAGGCTGGTCTTGGACAGCGAAGTGATAATGAGATGTCTGAACCGACAAGGCTCGAGATCGCCCCATATCAACCATGTGATGTTAGCCATCTTTCGTTTAGCGAAAAAGAAGAGATGGCACTTATCGGCAGTTCACCTACAAGGGTTCCGCAATGTGACGGCGGACGCTCTATCCAGGCTAAAGCCGATAGTCAGAATGGTCCCTAGACGCAGACTCATTCTCCTTCATCTTGAAGAAAGTCCCAGAACTGCAGATCGACCTTTTCGCGACGAGCGACAAAAAGAAACTACCTCGATATGTAGCCCCGTACGAGGACCCTCTGGCAGAAGCGACGGACGCCATGTCCTCGATTGGAACAGATGGACCCAGATCTACCTGTTCCCTCCAACAAATCTCCTGCTGAAGGTCCTCAACAAGCCGAGATCCTTCAAGGGAACTGTAGCAGTAGTGGCCCCCAAGTGGCCCAAGAGCAATTGGTTCCCTCTGGTGATGGAACTGAAACTGAAGCTGGTCCCTCTACCAAACCCAGCTCTATCCCAATTGGTTCAGAAGTCGACTGTCTTCGCTTCATCACAGAGAACCCAAAACCTTCATCTCATGATTTTCTCACCTTAGCAGTCAAGAAAAGATTTGGGATCTCGAAAGGCAGTATAGACTTCCTAGAAGAATACAAGTCAAAGTCAACCAGAAGACAATACGAATCGTCTTGGAAGAAGTGGGTTGCTTTTGTTAAAGCAAACAGGCCGAAAAAAATCTCAATAGACTTCTGGCTGTCCTTCTTCATCCACCTTCATGAACAAGGCTTGGCTGCCACCACGATAACTATGTGTAAGTCAGCTTTGACTAGACCTCTTCTATACACCTTCCAGGTGGACCTGGCGAACGAAATCTTCAACAAGATTCCGAAGGCATGTGCTAGACTTAAACCAGCAGCCCCTCCGAAGCCCATTTCATGGTCTCTGAACAAAGTCTTACACTATGCTTCAACCCTGAACAATGAAGATTGTTCTCTCAAGGATCTAACACAAAAAGTGATATTCCTGTTTGCTATAGCCTCAGGGGCTAGAGTTAGTGAAATAGTAGCCCTATCAAGAGACGAGGGGCATATTCAGTTCACAGAAGTGGGAGAGCTGAATCTCTTTCCTGATCCTACTTTTCTTGCCAAAAATGAGCTACCCACCAAAATGTGGGGTCCCTGGAGAATCTGCCCTCTGAAAGATGTCTCTCTATGTCCAGTAGAGAGTCTAAAGGTCTATCTCCGAAGAACTTCAGACTTCAAGGGAGGACAGCTTTTCAAAGGCGAAACCTCAGGATCAAACTTATCCCTAAAACAACTGAGGGTGAAGCTCACCTACTTCATTCGCAAAGCGGATCCTGATAGTACACCCGCAGGTCATGATCCGAGAAAAATTACTTCCTCACTGAACTTCTTTCAGTAGAAAGACTTTGAGCGTCTGCGCTCATACACTGGTTGGAAATCCTCCAGAGTTTATAAACATTATGCGAAGCAAGTGCACGCGTTGAAACATTTTGTGGTGGCGGCAGGTAGTGTGGTGAAACCTGTCGTCTAGTGCTGCGAGGAACAGTGAATTGATTAGGACTGTTTCAATTCGGGTGAAAAGGTATTGACACCTTCCTGTGCAATACCCTTTTTATTAAGTGTCACCCTGGTGACACTAGGACTGTTCTTTTTAGGTGCAGAATTATACCAATGACACCAGTGCCATGTGTACACTTGTACGCAGTGTTGATAGTTATCCAACATTTACAGTGAAATTATCTTAATAATTTTTCAACTGATTTTGAGTGGCAACTAATTTTTCTTCCCTTTCAGGTAGAAAATATTTTTATCTGTTATATGTTGAATGTATAATTCTATTACAAATTTTAATACACCTTCAGTTACATTTGATTATCTATTCAATAAAATGTAGAAAGTGTATTTGCGTCATATTTCACCCCAAATGTACCTAAATAAACTTAGCCGGAGTTTTTTGCTTATTTTCCTAAGTAAAGTTCATACTTAAGGTACTTAAATATATGAACAAAAAGATCTGAATGATATCCATATTTGTTCCCATATGAATACAAACCTTGTGCTTCTACTGCCGAGTACGACATTTCCCTGCAGGGGGCAGGAAGCCCTAACATTGTTCCATGCTTAGTGGTGATGACATATAACGGTATCATCATATATTTCAGTGGTCTGAATGACCTTATAGAAGCTGACCCAAGGTTGAGGCACTTATACAAACCCACAGATACAGTACTTTCAAGTAATTCTTTGGTAAACTTCCATCAGGACGACATGACTTGTGACCAAAAAAAACGGATTTTGAAGCAAAGCGAAAAATCTATTTTTGGGTGAGATGGCCATGTCGTCCTGATGGACTCACCCTCCTTTTCTGAAGAAAAGGATTATGTAATAATCCCCTCCCGAAACTACTCTATCTGTAGCACCATGCTTAATTGCTACAAGGAATGAGCGGCCATTTTGGGCCCTGTAATAGTAGGGGAAAAAGGGTAACTTTGATAACGGCTTCCCTTCAATTTCGCCACTCTTCCCCCTCAGAGCGAAAACTCTATTCTGGGTGAAGATTGCCATGTGTCGTATCAAGATATACGTCCCCTGATATTATGCGATATCCTTAAGAAAAATTTTAAGGATACTCGCACCCGGAGTTAGAATTCTGGAGACCTATGGTCAATTCTCTGGGAGTATCACTGTAGCCAAATATCCCTTGGAAAGCTGCCAATAGGAAGCTTCCATCAGGATGACATGGCTAACTCACCCAAAAATAGATTTTTCACTTTGCTTCAAAATCTGTTTTGCGTGTTTTTTTTTTTTTTTTTTTTTTTTTTTGTATGTTTCGCTCTCCTCTCGCACTGATAACTTGTTTATGCCCGTAAATGCTTGTATCGATCTGCTTGAATTTTTGTGACCTTCTTTCACTGAAACTGTTGTTATCAAAGCTCGCTGTCTGTGGAAGTATAGTTAGTTGCACTTGCGCTGTCTCTGTTACCACATCATAACTAATGATACGCACACCTGCAACGATAAGTTCAGCAAAGGACACACTTTCTTATCTCTCCCTTTTCCAAGGCCCAACTACACCAATTTATAATTCAAACAAACTTATCTTTGACACTCACCTTTCGTATATCGCAGTTTACTAATAACCAGATTAATTAGAATTGGATCACTTTCTTCAATAGTTTTTGTTAATAACTTGCTGCTTTCCCTGCATTACATGCCTTAGAATGTATGCGATAAAATTAATTACTAAAGTTCCTGTAGGGAGTCGGGATCCCTTGCCGTATAGGACCTGAAAAGCAGTACTTAAAAGTAAAGCAAGCAAGTGAAGGTATGATTCTTTTTCATTCAAAGTAGATTATCAGGATATAAAACCTTTCAAGATTCAGTCAAGGAAAATACACAATGTAAATTTATTTAAATGTACCAAAAATGAGGCATTATGACTGTGATTTCCTACTGGAGAACACAAGCCCAAGCAAATTAAGATGTCCTAAGCCCATGAACAGTGATTTACTTTTGATAATTTGAGTTACTTTGCCTTGAGTGTATAATTTCCACAGCTGTTTTTACCCAAAGTAATACAATACCTCCATTCATGTCGGTTCCAACTTTTCATTGCTCATTCTTAAATATTAAACACAAATATAAAATCCAACTCGAGACATTTTAACCAACACACCAACGTACAATACTTCCCATGGTAGCTTATTAATGTCAGTATCTGGCCTTTATCAATTGAAAGCAGGTCAATCAGTACAGTAGTTCTTCATGCTCACAATATGTATAGGGAGCCATCAAGTCCCTTTACAGTTCGAAAATCCGACATGCAACCAATCTTTGGGAACCAATTAACGACATAGGGTGTGGTATTAGTTACAAATACCTTGCACATCACAAGATTTTGTTGGCCAAGACACCAGCTACCCGTTTAGATACTACCAGACAGTACTACTGTACATTGGATCCATCTCTCTGGCTACGGCTCATTTCATCTTTGCCGACACATACGCAGAATAGCCTGGCCTATTCTTTACACATTCTCCTCTTTCCTCATATACTTGACAACACTGAAATGACCAAAACAATTCTTCTTCTCTCAAGAGGTCAACTACTGCACTGTAATTGTTCAGTGGCTACTTTCCTCTTGGTAAGGGTAGAAGAGACTCTTTAGCTATGGTAAGCAGTTCTTATAGAAGGACACTCCAAAATCAAACCATTGCTCTCTAGTCTTGAGTAGTGCCATAGCCTCTGTACCATGGTCATCCACTGTCTTGGATTAGAGTTTTCTTGCTTGAGGGTACACTCGGGCACACTATACTATCTTATTTCTCTTCCTCTTGGTATTTTGAAGTATTTATACGCTTGTTATTTTCAAGTTTTTACAGTTTATATATAAAAGATTTATTTTAATGTTATTATTGCTCTTAAACTTCTCTTGCAGTTTTTCCTTATTTCCTTTCCTCACTGGGCTATTTTCCCTGTTGGAGCCCTTGGGCTTATAGCATCCTGCTTTTCAAACTAGGGTTGTAGCTTAGCAAGTAATAACAATTATAATACCACCTAAGCTACAAAACTGCTTGGGAAAACAGGATACTTTAAGCCCAGGAGGTCCAACAGGGAAAATAGACCAGTGAGGAAAGGAAATAACCAAATATAGAATAGTGTGCTTGAGTGTAACCTCAAGCAAGAGAACTCTAACCCAAGACAGTGGAAAGCCAAAGTCTATGATACTACCCAAGACTAGAAATCAAGAGTTGTGTTTTGAATGTCCTCCTAGAAGAGCTGCTTACCATAGCCAAGTCTCTTTACTACCCTTACGAAGTGAAAAGTAGCCCTTGAAAGAGGAGAAAGTAGAAGGAATAGGCCAGACTATCCAGTGCATGTATAAGTAAAGGAAAAAGGAGCCCTAACCGAAGAGTAGAAGGAATAGGCCAGACTATCAGGTCTATCTATCGAGTCTTTAGTATCCTCCTTGGTCCTAGCTTGGGTGGAGAGGGGGCTCGGGCACTGATCAAATGTGTATATGGTCAGTCTCTAGGGGCATTGTCCTGCTCCGATAGGGCAATGCTAATGTCCCTTGCCCCCATGAGTGACCTATAAACCTGGTTCCCTCTGGTTGTAGCCTTGGTGATGGGGAGTCTTGGGTACTGAACAAATGTACGTCTGCATGATCGGCCTTGAGGAGATTTTGCAACGGTGCAATGACCTGTAAACAACTCTAAAACAATTTCATGTGCTCAGAATTAAAAGAAATCCAAACTCAAAAGTCATGTACAGTAAAATTATTTTTATTAAAAAAATCAAGAAAATAAAAAAACAAATGTGGGCTTAATTCTTTTATTATAAAAGTAAAATGACTAAAAGACAATTATACATTACAACTATCAGCAATTACAATTAAAATATGAATTTCATTAAAAATATTTCCAATGAACAAACACTAAAAAAACACATGCAAAAAAAAAAACCAATATATATCCCCATTGATGAAGGGATTATCTAAATGGAAGACAACCTGTGAATAGTGGTTTTTCACACGCCTTTGTTTAATACACGACACCTACAAGGTGTTCGCGCGAGGGTTGTAACCTCTGCATTCCATGCTTTTATCTTTCTCTAGTATATTTGGAAGATTTATATTAGGAAAGGTATAAGGAAGGACCTTTCTCACCGGGCGTCACAGGCCTCTTCCCAGAAATAGATTTTTCCTTCGTCAAAATCCCTTTTCTAGGTCTGAATAAAGTTTCTCCAACAGAATTCATGTTATGATTTGGTGAAATAATATGAACGTTTTTGAAGCAAAGTGCTGTACAATACACTGTATATAATTTCCTTGGCGATTTAAGTGAACAAATCTTGAAGAGAATACATATCCTTGAATCTAAATTTTTGTCTTTTCATAAACATGCCTTAACCTTCAAAATTAAAATTTTTCTTATGATTTATACATTAAAAATATAGGTAACACCACTTTAGGGAATAAGATTGCATCGTTCTACAATACTTTGGTTGATATAAATATTCTAAAAATTCCAAAAATATATATATTTACACTTACACACACGAGCAAATAAATGAAAATATGAGTACAGGTACATATATTGTTTTTACAAAGAATTTCATATAAGTACAAGTACATATATTGTTTTTACAAAGAATTTCATATAAGTACAAGTACATATATTGTTTTTACAAAGAATTTCATATAAGTACAAGTACATATATTGTTTTTACAAAGAACCTATCACCTCACAAAATTACATAATGTATCCAAAGGTTTTTTTCTTAGTTCACCAAACTTTCAACTGGGCTCCACAAGGCACTAGAAGAGTTGGAAGACCCAGACATGGGAGATGTTGAATGGAGAAGTATTGATTTTAGAGCTCAAGATAGAGACGACTGGGGAAATCTAACCGAGGCCCTTTGCGTCAATAGGTGTAGGAGATGAGTTGGAAGACCCAGACATGGGAGATGTTGAATGGAGAAGTATTGATTTCAAAGCTCAAGATAGAGACGACTGGGGAAATCTAACCGAGGCCCTTTGCGTCAATAGGTGTAGGAGATGAGTTGGAAGACCCAGACATGGGAGATGTTGAATGGAGAAGTATCGATTTGAAAGCTCAAGATAGAGACGACTGGGGAAATCTAACCGAGGCCCTTTGCGTCAATAGGTGTAGGAGATGAGTTGGAAGACTCAGACATGGGAGATGTTGAATGGAGAAGTATTGATTTTAGAGCTCAAGATAGAGACGACTGGGGAAATCTAACCGAGGCCCTTTGCGTCAATAGGTGTAGGAGATGAGTTGGAAGACCCAGACATGGGAGATGTTGAATGGAGAAGTATTGATTTTAAAGCTCAAGATAGAGACGACTGGGGAAATCTAACCGAGGCCCTTTGCGTCAATAGGTGTAGGAGATGAGTTGGAAGACCCAGACATGGGAGATGTTGAATGGAGAAGTATCGATTTGAAAGCTCAAGATAGAGACGACTGGGGAAATCTAACCGAGGCCCTTTGCGTCAATAGGTGTAGGAGATGAGTTGGAAGACCCAGACATGGGAGATGTTGAATGGAGAAGTATCGATTTGAAAGCTCAAGAAAGAGACGACTGGGGAAATCTAACCGAGGCCCTTTGCGTCAATAGGTGTAGGAGATGAGTTGGAAGACCCAGACATGGGAGATGTTGAATGGAGAAGTATCGATTTTAGAGCTCAAGATAGAGACGACTGGGGAAATCTAACCGAGGCCCTTTGCGTCAATAGGTGTAGGAGATGAGTTGGAAGACCCAGACATGGGAGATGTTGAATGGAGAAGTATCGATTTGAAAGCTCAAGATAGAGACGACTGGGGAAATCTAACCGAGGCCCTTTGCGTCAATAGGTGTAGGAGATGAGTTGGAAGACCCAGACATGGGAGATGTTGAATGGAGAAGTATCGATTTGAAAGCTCAAGATAGAGACGACTGGGGAAATCTAACCGAGGCCCTTTGCGTCAATAGGTGTAGGAGATGAGTTGGAAGACCCAGACATGGGAGATGTTGAATGGAGAAGTATCGATTTGAAAGCTCAAGACAGAGACGACTGGGGAAATCTAACCGAGGCCCTTTGCGTCAATAGGTGTAGGAGATGAGTTGGAAGACCCAGACATGGGAGATGTTGAATGGAGAAGTATCGATTTGAAAGCTCAAGATAGAGACGACTGGCGAAATCTAACCGAGGCTCTTTGCGTCAATAGGTATAGAAGATGATGATGATCCAAAGGTATCTTTTATTTCAAGGGACATAACTCACAGTTTAAGCATTTATTATGACTGAAAATGAATGACAATGATGTCATAGCTTGAATTCCTACCTGATCATTACCCACCGAAACCAAATGACACAGCATGCGGGCAAATAAGGGGAAATTTTACCATTGTAAAATGTCTTATCTAAAGAACTGTTGCACTGATAATGAAATAACAAATAACTATACTCGCAGAACTTATCCCACTCCCTGTTGATCACAGAGACGATGACAAGGTTTCATCCAAATAACAGTCTCTACGATGCGATACCGTATCAAAAATCGAGTTTTCAAGATATAAAATAATCTTCAATGGAACTAAAAGTCTAGGGACAAGTGGACAACTGCAAAATGGGAATACGAGAATAAAGCTGAAGTTAGCTAATGTTAGGCTACCTCAAAACCATAGCCCAATCTTGCAATTTATTTACATATGCAAGCAAACACTCAAGAAAAATAATTGAATCTATAGAAGCCAAGAGAGAATAATGTAGCACTGCAATACAAATGACACACCTTAGAAAATGAAAATATCCTCCTACAGATAAGTAAGCCTTAAGAATTGTATGAATGTATTGTGTTGTATACATTACAGAATAATGAACAAGTTCAGTAGTATTTTCTCTATGTACAGTACTCTCCTAATTCTACTTATACAAATGACATTTCCAAAGTCATTTTTCCTATTGTTTATTTCATGTAACTCAGTTTTATAGAACAGTGTCAAAAAACATTTGTATGGAATGTTTTGCACTGAGTTATGGATTTGATTTAAGAATTTGGGTCAGCAATGGGGCTTGGGAGGCCATTAATCGCTACCACGACCCATAACTATTGGGTCAGCAATGGGGCTTGGGAGGCCATTAATCGCTACCACGACCCATAACTAAGGCATACAGAGAACCGAGTGAAACTTATAAGCACCCCTCTATCATCGCTAATATAAGTCATTCAACAATTAAATTCTTATGTTGTCTTTCTAATATATTTATAATTTTAGTTGTAAAGAATGTATAGAATGCAAAAACAAAAGTGATGAAGTAAAACCCAACTTAAACTAGAAAAGCACTCTGGGGGTGCAGACCTCCAACACGGCCGCTTTATTTCTCAAAACCAGCTTGCCTTTCCCAGAATCACTTTGGACCATAGGCATATTTGAAGTCTGTGACATCCATGTGCGAACTTAGGGGTTAATGTTAATTCAGTCGACCCTGACTTTTGACCTAGGACTTTCAATCAAAATGGAATCACTTCCATGTCTCAACATAACATTTAATCCCCAAAAGTTTCACTACTCTATAAGTAAAATTGTGGCCAGGAAGTTGTTCACAAACAAACAGGGGCAAAAACATAACCTTCTCCCAACTTCGCCGGCAGAGGTAGTAATGATATGGATTACCATGAGGTGTGACTTTATATACAAAATCTCATCTTATTGCCCCATTCTTACATAAGTCAGACAGGCGATTTCTCTTCAGACACATCTGTGCATGATGGTCTAATCTTATACTAAGTTTGACTGGAAACCCTTCAAGTATAAGAGTTTTGATGACAAAACGAGTGGGACAGCTATGCCGCTGATCTCCCTTCAGACATTTCTATGTAGAATGACCTACCTTTGTACCATGTTTGATGTAAATCCCTTAGGCAGCAGGGGAGGAACTAAAATGACAGGATAAGTACGCCAACTATATTGACGGAAGAACAAAGCAACCTTTTAACGATGGTTTATGCTCATCATTTCACCGAAATTCCCTCACCTATGTAGGGGAAATTGTAATGACTAAGAGACAGGCATACTGGCTGATGGACATAGACGTTTCAATATGCACATTCATGATTGAAGGTCTACCTTTGTGTGAAGTTTGACAGAAATTACATCAATAGATTATGGTAGCCTATTAGAAACGTCCCTGGGGTTTGAGTCATGCTCAAACTTGTTATTTTCAATATTAAACTTACCCGATAATCATGTAGCTGTCAACTCCGTTGCCCGACAGAATTCTATGGAGGGATACGCCAGCTATCACAATACTAGAAGGGGGTGTACTTACCAGCGCCACCTGTGGCCAGGTACTCAAGTACTTCTTGTTGACACCTCCTCAATTATTCCTCTGTCGTGCTTCCGGCAAGACGTTCTGGGATACGCTTATGGTCTTCGAGTTTATTCACGGATATTTGGTGAAGTATTTTCTCAGATTAACGGCTGTCGCATTACTGGAATCCTTCTTATATTAGCTAGATAGCTTTTATATAGTTCTGATATAACGTTAACGATTTTTGCTTGTTTTTGGAACCCCCTTTGGCTAACTCTTTGGTTTACAAGATGTCTGACATTTCGCAAGCTCCCTCCCATAGACGATGTAGGTCTTGCAATAGACGTATTCCGAAGGCCTCGGTAGATCCTCACACCGCTTGTTCTGACTGTAGGGACAGGCCCTGTCAGTTAGAAAATCGATGTGAGGAATGCGCCGGACTTTCCGAATTGGAATTTGTCCGTCTTTTAAAATATTCAACTAAGTTAGAGAGAGGTAGAGTTAGGAGGAGTTCTTCTCACTCTTCTTTGTTTTCCTCACCTCATGATCCCCTACCTTTTCCTACCCCTGTAGTGGCTACCCCCGAACCTACTGTGTGCCCTCCGCCTGATATGTCAGTTGTTTTGCGTGCTATTCAGGCTTTAGGAGATAAAGTAGAGTCAGTGGTAAGTGACCATAAGTCTCTGATGGCCGAAGTTAAAGAGCTGAAGGTCAAGAGTGCAGTGGGTGGAGTTAGTGCCAGTGCTGTGACGAGTGCTAGTGTCGGTGCAGTGCCTAGTGCTAGTGTTAGTGCCAGTGTGGTGCGTGAGGATTTTTCTGTGCGAGCCTGTCGTCCTCCCAGTCCGGGACCTCTTGCAAGCTCCCATGCCCAGGGGAGAAGCAATGTCGAAGGGCATAAGGGTTCGGCAGGCCTTGTTAGGCGCACAGAACTATCCTCGGTGGTTGCGGGCGTGTCTTCCAAAGACCGTCACTCCCACCTGCAGACGATTGAGCCCGTCTTATTCTCGTCCGCTGATCAACTGTCGGGGAAGAAACGTTGGTCTCAGGTCTCGAGACCGCTTAAACGTAGAGTCCAGTCCGCGAGTGCTCAGCCAGGTTGCAGTCATTGGCTCAGCTCTGACTCGCCTCAGTCATCTGTCGACTGTACTCCGCCCAAGAGGAGTAAGGTTCTGCCACAACAGAGCTCGACTGTTAAGGCTTTACCTCAGTCTACTTTCGTTTCTGCCGATCCCAAGTGGACTCTGCTTCAGTCCATGCAAGCTCAGCTTTCGGACTTGATGCGTGAGTGTCGGGCTGAGAGTGTTGCACCTCCGCCTCCGCCTACACTCCCTCCGCCTGTTCTCGCTCCGCCTGTGCTCGCCCAGCCTGCGCTTGCTCCGCCTGGTCGCAGCGCTATCTGCCAGGCGTACGATGTTGAGCCACTTTCCGAGTTCGCTGTTCCCAGTGGTGTTCAAGCTCAGCCTTCTTTAAGGCAACCTTTACGTTGGGATCAGGAGGATTATTCCACTCTTCCTCCGCCTCTCCCTGCTGCTCCACCAGTGGTGCAACTCTCGGTTGAGGTACAACAACCTCTCCCGTCTATGAGTCAGTCTGCTCAACCATCGCTGCAGCGAGCTCAACCCTCCTCTAAGCAAGCTCCTCTACACCCTGGACTTGCGCCTCAGGAGCCTCAGCTTGCGAGAACTTTACCTTGTTCTGCGCAGCCTCAACCTCATCATGCTCCGCTTATATCACAGGAACAGGAACGGGCTGCTCCGCCTCCGTCCTCCGCTCAGCTAGCGCAACCCTTGGGTTCAACCTCTCTTGCTAGGAGTCAACCTCCTTCACCCATGCGCCTTCCTTCTGCTTCGTCTGTTGTTCAGCCTTTGCAGTCTGAGCCTCAGGTTTTCCCTCAACAGTTACTGGAAGAGGAAACCTCTGTTGTTGTTCCTACCCGTTCTGACTCTGCGGTTCAGCATTCTTGTCCGATCTCTTCGCCACACTCTGGTGATGAGGTGTCGGATGATGAGGAGGCACACTTTGATCCCTCATCGGACGTGGACGAATCCAAGCTTTCTCCACCGTCTATTGATTTTCGTAAGGTCTTGGCTCTACTCAGGGAGATTTATCCAGACCACTTTGTCTCTGCTATTCCCCGCTCTCCACCATCTGAGTTTTCGCTGGGCGTACAACAAGCTAAGTCCTCCTATACTAAGCTTGTCCTAGCTAGATCCTCTAAGAGGGCTTTAAGGATCTTAGGGGAGTGGCTACAGTCTAAACAACACCTTGGCAAGACTTCCTTCATGTTCCCTCCAACGAAGCTCGCTTCGAAAGCGAGCGTTTGGTATGCCACAGGGGAAGCACCAGGCTTGGGAGTACCTGCCTCTGCCCAGGCTGACTTCTCAAGTCTGGTGGACTCGCCTCGGAGAACTGCTATGAGACGCTCGAAGGTTTGTTGGACCTTCTCAGACCTGGATCACTTACTGAAAGGGATGTTCAGAGCATTTGAAATGTTCAACTTTCTCGACTGGTGCCTGGGGGCCCTCAGCAAGAAAACCTCTCCTGCGGACAAAGATTCTGCCATGCTATTAATGTCCTGTATGGATAAGGCCATCAGAGATGGATCGGGTGAGCTAGCGTCGTTGTTTGTATCAGGGGTGTTGAAGAAAAGGGAACAACTGTGTACCTTCCTTTCCGCCAGCATTACACCTTGCCAACGGTCACAACTCCTTTTTGCTCTGCTCTCGAAGTTCCTCTTTCCCGAAGAGCTAGTTAAGGACTTGTCTGCTGCCCTGATACAAAAGGATACACACGATCTTGTAGCCTCATCAGCTCGTAAGTCTAAGGTTGCCACCTCAGCCCCCAAGACTTATCGCTCCCCAGTTGCTGATACACCTGCGACTAGGTTCATACCGCCCTTTCGTGGTAGAGCCCCCAGCCGAGGAAGCTCCCGTCCAGACTCTCACAGAGGCAAGTCTAGGAAAGGATCCAGGACATCAAAAGGAAAAAACTGACTCTCCGTTTCTCCAGACAACAGTAGGAGCCAGACTCAAGATCTTCTGGCGAGCCTGGGAGAAGAGAGGTGCAGACGCACAGTCTGTCAGTTGGCTGAGGAACGGTTACAGGATTCCATTCTGCCTCAAACCACCTCTGACCACGTCACCCATCAACCTCTCTCCCAACTACAAAGAAGAGGACAAGAGGCTAGCATTGCAACAGGAAGTGTCGCTACTGGTGCAGAAGAAGGCAGTGGTTATAGTCCGGGACCATCAATCCCCGGGCTTCTACAACCGTCTCTTTCTTGTGGCCAAGAAGACAGGAGGTTGGAGACCGGTGCTGGACGTCAGCTCTCTCAACGAGTATGTCACCAAGCAGACGTTCACTATGGAGACGACCAAGTCTGTCTTAGCAGCGGTCAGACAGGAGGACTGGATGGTCTCGTTGGACTTGAAAGATGCATACTTTCACGTTCCCATTCATCCAGACTCCCAACCTTTCCTGAGATTCGTTTTCGGAAAGGTTGTCTATCAGTTCCAAGCCCTGTGCTTTGGCCTAAGCACAGCTCCTATGGTCTTTACTCATCTGATGAGGAATGTAGCAAAATTCCTACACTTGTCGAACATCAGAGCCTCCCTCTACCTAGACGACTGGCTGTTGAGAGCCTCCACGAGTCGTCGTTGTCTGGAGAACCTCAGTTGGACTTTAGACTTAATCAGAGACCTAGGTCTATTAGTCAATATAGAGAAATCTCAACTCATTCCCTCCCAATCCATTGTGTACCTGGGAATGGAGATTCGGAGTCAGGATTTTCGGGCTTTTCCATCGGCCCCCAGGATAAGCCAAGCCCTAGAGTGCATCATGAGCATGCTGAAGAGGAGCAATTGCTCAGTGAGACAGTGGATGAGTCTCACAGGGACCCTTTCATCACTGGCCCTGTTTGTCGAGCTAGGAAGACTCCACCTCCGCCCTCTTCAATTCCATCTTGCAGCTCATTGGGACAAGGGCTCGACGCTAGAAGCAGTCTCTATCCCTATCAACCAAGAGATGAAGACCACTCTCCTGTGGTGGAAGCACAACCTCCTTCTCAAGGAGGGTCTATCATTGGCCATTCAGACCCCCAATCTTCATCTCTTCTCAGATGCTTCGGACTCGGGCTGGGGTGCAACCTTGGACGGACGGGAATGCTCGGGAGTGTGGAACGAGGAACAAGGATCTCTCCACATCAACTGCAAGGAACTGCTAGCAGTTCATCTAGCCCTGTTGAACTTCAAGTCCCTCCTGCTAGGCAAAGTGGTGGAGGTGAACTCAGACAACACCACAGCCTTGGCTTACATCTCCAAGCAAGGAGGGACCCATTCGAGGAGCCTTTACGAGATCGCAAGGGACCTCCTCATTTGGTCAAGAGGTCTAAACCTCACTCTGGTCACGAGGTTCATCCAGGGCGATATGAATGTTTCAGCGGATCGCCTAAGCAGAAGGAATCAGGTCATTCCCACGGAATGGACCCTCCACAAGAGTGTGTGCAACAGACTTTGGACCTTGTGGGGCCAACCTACCATAGATCTGTTTGCCACTTCCATCACCAAGAGACTTCCGCTGTATTGTTCCCCTGTTCCAGACCCTGCAGCAGTTCATGTGGATGCCTTTCTACTGAACTGGTCCCATCTCGACCTGTACGCGTTCCCGCCGTTCAAGATAATCAACAAAGTTCTGCAGAAATTCGTCTCGCACGAAGGGACACGGCTGACGCTGGTTGCTCCCCTTTGGCCTGCAAGAGAATGGTTCACAGAGGTACGTCAATGGCTAGTCGACTTCCCCAGGACTCTACCTCTAAGAGTGGACCTTCTACGTCAACCTCACGTAGACAGGTTGCACCCAAACCTCCATGCTCTTCAGCTGACTGCCTTCAGACTGTCGAAAGACTCGCTAGAGCTAGAGGCTTTTCGAAGGAGGCAGCCAGTGCGATTGCCAGAGCTAGAAGAGTTTCCACTCGTAGAGTCTACCAGTCTAAGTGGGAGGTCTTCCGAAGCTGGTGTAGAGCCAATTCAATTTCCTCCACCAATACCTCTGTGATACAAATAGCTGACTTCCTTCTACATCTTAGGAATGAGAGATCCCTTTCAGCACCTACGATTAAAGGATATAGGAGCATGTTGGCTTCAGTTCTCCGCCACAGAGGTTTGGACCTGTCTTCCAACAAGGACCTTCAAGATATTATCAAGTCTTTTGAGACGTCTAAAGAACGTCGTCTTTCCACTCCAGGCTGGAATCTAGACGTGGTCTTAAGGTTCCTTATGACATCTAGGTTCGAACCTCTCCAGTCAGCTTCCTTCAAGGACCTCACCCTCAAGACTCTTTTTCTCGTTTGTCTTGCAACAGCTAAGAGAGTCAGTGAGGTTCATGCCTTCAGCAAGAACATTGGTTTCACAACCGAATCTGCGACATGTTCTTTTCAGCTCGGATTCCTAGCAAAGAACGAGCTTCCTTCACGTCCTTGGCCTAGATCGTTCGAAATACCTAGCCTCTCCAACATGGTAGGTAACGAACTAGAGAGAGTTCTTTGCCCTGTCAGAGCTCAATATTATCTCAAGAGGTCTAAACCTATTCGAGGACAGTCAGAAGCCTTATGGTGTGCCATCAAGAAACCCTCGAGACCCATGTCCAAGAATGGGCTTTCGTATTATATAAGGCTTCTGATCAGAGAAGCACATTCTCACTTAAAGGAGGAAGACCTTGCATTGCTGAAGGTAAGGACCCACGAAGTAAGGGCTGTAGCTACTTCGATGGCCTTTAATAAAAACCGTTCTCTGCAGAGCATAATGGATGCAACCTATTGGAGGAGCAAGTCAGTGTTTGCATCGTTTTATCTGAAAGATGTCCAGTCTCTTTACGAGAACTGCTACACCCTGGGACCATTCGTAGCAGCAAGTGCAGTAGTAGGTGAGGGCTCAACCACTACATTCCCTTAATCCCATAACCTTTTTTAACCTTTCTCTTGAATACTTTTATTGTTGTTTTTATGGTTGTTACGGTAGGCTAAGAAGCCTTCCGCATCCTTGGATTTGGCGGGTGGTCTATTCATTCTTGAGAAGCGCCTAGGTTAAAGGTTTGGTAGAGGTCCTTTAGTAGGGGTTGCAACCCCGTGTACTTTGGCACCTTTGGGTTGATTCAGCCTCCAAGAGGAACGCTGCGCTCAGTAAGGAAGACGAACTTAAATAAAAAGGCAGAGTAACGGTTCTATTCGACTTCCTTACCAGGTACTTATTATTTCATTGTTATTTGAGATAACTGTTATATGAAATATGGGATACTTAGCTATCCTTTAATCTTGTACACTGGTTTTCACCCACCTCCCTGGGTGTGAATCAGCTACATGATTATCGGGTAAGTTTAATATTGAAAAATGTTATTTTTATTAATAAAATAAATTTTTGAATATACTTACCCGATAATCATGATTTAATTGACCCTCCCTTCCTCCCCAGAGAGAACCAGTGGACCGAGGAATAATTGAGGAGGTGTCAACAAGAAGTACTTGAGTACCTGGCCACAGGTGGCGCTGGTAAGTACACCCCCTTCTAGTATTGTGATAGCTGGCGTATCCCTCCATAGAATTCTGTCGGGCAACGGAGTTGACAGCTACATGATTATCGGGTAAGTATATTCAAAAATTTATTTTATTAATAAAAATAACATGTTTCTTGTAGTGTCTGCAACCTCACCATCCTTGTGAGCTAAGAATGGGAGGTTTAGGGAAGCCTATATGTCTACCTCTTGAGTCATCAGCAGCCACTGCGTGGCCCTCCCTGGTCCTAGCTTGAGTGGAGAGGGGGTTTGGCGCTGATCATATGGATATATGGTCAGTCTCAAGGGCATTTTCCTGCTAGCTAGGCCATTTTTACTGTCTCTTTACTCTGTCATTCATAAGTGGCCTTTAAAAATAGATGCAATGAAAAGGTGAGCATGGCAATCACACTGACAAACTGGCAGACAAACAGATAGAAAAAATTGAATGGACTGTTAAAAACAGGAAAGATTCAAGGATGTTTCTGACATCAAGAAGGGCCCACAATTTTCCAACAGTGCTAGAACAAAAAATTTGAAGCATGTTACATTAATACTAAATATTTTGTTGTCATAGGAAGTAAAATCTAAAATGTGCTATATTACCATATCTTTAGAATAATCAAGAACAGTGTCTGTGACACTGAGTGAACTATGGACTGGGAACATTAAATAAATAGCAATATTATCTCAGGTTTGGACAAGGGAAGCTTTCCCACTTTTTAAAAATCAGTTACAAAGTCCTCTTGATAGACTTATCATGGAAATTTACTATCAAAGCCATCTTTACTGATATATAGTATATTTTTAGCAACTTACATTCTATCCAAGTTCTTACAATTGCTAATATCATAACGCATAAATTACCGGTCAGACATTCTCTCTCTTTTTTATTTCTTGCTGCACTGCAGGCACGAATGTCTAATTTTCTTAGTTGAGAACATTCTGTCGGAACATTTCAAACTACTCTATCGGGGAACATTCCACAGGCTCATTACGCTCCAGTGGTGTTCAGTCACGTACTGTATATTTGAAGATTCAATTATTCATTCAGAATCGACATGCAGTATGTTTGTCTGTCTGTCTGTATAGATTGCCTTGCCTTTGGGCAGCCCAGAAAAAGATTGTAATTTGAAATGGAGAGCATTATATAAGTATAAATGAACTTGTAACGTGAATAGGGTACACAGTATGTTGTTTTAGTTAATAAACAATCTAGGCTTATATTTCCACATTTATGAAGTTCTCCCATTTGATTAGTTTTTTGGCTCGACAAACACGAGACAAACATTCAATTGGCGTGTAGTGATTCTGCGTTGATCAGTCAAGCATTTTTGAGGATCAACTTACACATTGAGATTAAGCAAGTGTTCCTTTAGTTAATAAAACGTTCTAGCAATTATTGGAATACTGATAATTCAGGATGATTTAAACAATGTGAATTGAGGTGCTAGTAGAGTAATATCGCTATTATTCCCAATACTATTGTGCAGTATTTGTTTCTGTACAAACACAAAACTTAATCCTTTAAAATAGGAGACTTACTCCTTAGTGGGAGGAAGTTTCTATGAATTAACTGGTAGGTAACATTAGGAATTCCTGTAGTTGAGGGAGATCTCATCCACTAATAACCACTATTTCACTACTTTCAGAAGACACTTGGATGTTTGGAAGTCAGTTAGGCCATATCTATTGGATGTTGATGTGCGTAAAAGAAAATAATTCCTGTTTTTATAAAATGGATGAATTCTAATATGACAATTTCAAAGAAAATTGTATTTTTCCTAACATACTTACCACTGACCAATGTACTGTATTGGATAAGCTCTAGGGCGCACGTTCTCCGACCTGAGTTTTCCCCTCCAACAGGCGTATACCCTACCATGCCCCCTCTCCACGTGCGCGACCCTGACCTCTCTTGTTTCCCAGCATGCCCTAGAGGGACACCTCAGGTGACCTTCCCAGGTTGCCATCAACCATTCTACCCTGGTCCCGGAAAACAAAGGTTCCTATCAGCAGGGTTTACCGCAGGGAAGGAAGGGAAGGGGGGCAATTAAACTATTGGTCAGTGTTAAGTATGTTAGGAAAAATGAAATTTTCTTTGAAATTGTCCTTTGTTCTAACACAAATCCTTCCCACTGACCAATGTATAGGAGCTCAGAATTATGAGGCGGGGAATAGACCCCGGTAGGAGAGGTATGAGGGTCGCGGAGAAGGGTAAGGCCTGTCGAGGGAAAGTGCTACAATAGAGGTGAAATAAAAAAAGGGTAACCAAAGAACTCTCCCCAAGATAACATCTTCCTTCCTGGAGTAGTCCATGGTAGGTTGAGGGGATAGAGATTTGAGATGCTCTACCCCTCGCCGTTCTATATGGATTGAGTCATGTGTAGACCACCCTTAGATCATCTATTGGGCCACCACGACGGGACCGAGCTTGAACCCCTCCTGAGACCTGAGGGGACAGTCCTTGAGGTACTGGGTCATAAAGGCCGACTGTCTCCGCCATACACCTGCTCTTAGCACCTGGCCGACTGCCACGTTCCTTTCAAAGGCCACCGAAGTGCTGACAGCTATGTTCCTTTCAAAGGCCAACGAATTGCCAACATCCCTGATGTCACGAGGCTTGGCACACATTGGGAAGGGTTTACCCTTCGCCAAGTACGCCCTGCGGATTGTATCCCGGATCCAGAAAGAGATCGTGTTCTTCGAGACCGTCCTCTTCACTTTCCCCGTAGTCACAAACAGACTCTTGATAGCCGGGCGAAGGGCGGAGGTCCTTGAGAGATATTTCCGCCAGGTCCTCCGGGTCCGGGTCATTTTTCCTCGGGATGGCGGGGATAGAAAACTCATTGCACCGTGGGTCAGCTACCGCCAGGTTCTGTGTCTTCGTCACGAAGGAGGGGATGAACTTGAAAACCAGCTCCTTCCAACCGTGCGAGTGGGAGACATCCGCTGACAGCCCATGGAGCTCGCCTACCCTTTTGGACGAGGTTGGGGAGAGAAGGAGCACCATCCTCAGGGTAAGCTCCCTGTCCGTAATTTGCCATAGAGGCTGAAATGAAGGCTTCTTCAGGGCGTCAAGGACCTTGACGATGTCCCATGTGGGTGCCTTGAGGGCCCTGGTGGGGCATGCCTGCTCAAACCCCTTCATCAGCATTGAGAGCTGCTTGGAGGGACCTAGGTTCAACCCCTTGAGGAAGAAGACCTGACCAAGGGTCGCCAGGAATCCATTCACTGCTGGAAACGACATGCCCTGAACGAGGCGTAGATGGACCAGGAAGTCCACGATGACTGGGATTGAGGCATTGAGGGGCTCTATGCCCTCCATGGTGCACCATTTGCCGAGGGCCACCCACTTTGCCTAGTACAGTATATGGCTCTCTAGGATTGTCCGAGGTTACCCGTCATCTGACCGGCTGTCCTTCTGGAGTACCCCTCCCTTCTTAGCAAAACGCTGAATAGTCTCCACTCGTGAAGGGAGAAGTTTGGGAGGACTTCGTGGAACGCATCCTCTAGAGCTGCTGCTGGGTCTGGCACTGGAGAACAAAAGACTGGCATCTTTGCGTTCATCCTCGTCGCGAAGAGGTCCAGACAGGGAGAGCCCCACTTTCCTATCACTGTCTTTGTCCACTTCAGCTGAGGCCATCTACCACAGCATTCCTCTTCCCTGGAATGTATCTGGCCATCAGGGAGATGGTGTTGTTCTTGGCCCCTGAAAGGATCTCCACCGACAAGTCGAGAATCCGACGGTGGCCTTGTCGCTCATCAGGGCCGCTCTTCTCCCCACTAATGAGTTTACCTGCTTGACGAGGGCCCTCAGCAATGCCAGAACTTCGAGCTCATTTATGTAGAGGGCCTTTACATCCAGGGATCACAGTCCTGTGGACGTTTGGTCTGGAAGATGAGCTCCCCATCCCTCCCTGGATGCTTACGTGAAGAGGAGGATCTCCGGAGGAGGATCCAGTAGTGAGACCCATGCTAGGGTGTTCCTTGGGTCTAACCACCACTGGAGAGCTTCCCTGGTTGACTGGGCTGGTTGCAGCATCAGTCTTCCTTTAGGGACGAGTTTCTCCAGAGAAACCAGGTGCCCCAATAGCCTTTGCCACTCCTTCAAAGATGCCGGTTCTCCCTTGATGAGAGGCTTCACTATTTATTTTAACCTAACCACCCTGAACAGGGTCCTTTGGGTGCCCGAATAGGCCTCTTGCACCCAAGAGGTTGGATCAGTACCAGGGAGCGGTTGTCTGGGGGCTAAGGCCGCCGCCCCGAGGGCGTAAGGCGGGTCCCCTACCCGCGGAGGGTCAGAGGAGCCGGTCGCAGGCAGCAGAAGAAGGCCGGCAGGCCACGCTGCGCAGCAGATTGACGGTCATGTTGGCCATTTCCCGTTAGGGAAGCTTGAGAGGATTCTGGCTGGTTAGGCCAACGCGTCAGTGGTTGAGTGATTCGGGCCACGTGGTTTCCATGTGGCGCCAATAGCTGGGGCGGAGCACCACCCGCTGAGAGGGCCACCCTCGAGCAGCCGCTTACACCTTGACATTGTCTCTCAAGGCTCCTCCCACCTCCGCTGGTGACCGTGAGGGGAAAACGACGCCTGGGAGCCGTTGAGCGGAAGCTGGAGCCACCACCCCGTGAGCGGGTGAGGGAATATCTACTGGCAGCTGGGCGGAAACGTTACACTCCGTCGGCGGATAGAAAGACGGCAGTCCAACCTGGGCTGAGGCCTGCTGGCCAGGTTGGGCAACTCCAGACCCAGGCTGAGCGGAGGGGAACTGGCCCGGGCAAGATGGCGGCGCCTGAGCGTCGGAAACCTCCGCCTCGTGATGCTGCTAGTCACGGTAGGGGCGCTTGGTAGCCACTGAACGGGAGCTGGAGCTGCCATCCTGTGGGGGGAGTAGTTCCCAGAAGGGAAGTAAGGTGGCAGGACAGGCTGTGTGTCTGCCTGCCAGGTGCCTGGGCAGCCAAGATGGCGGGTGGCTGACCTGGTGCCGCTGACAGAGGCAGAGGCCCATCTGTGCAGGGACCGCTGCCCTTGAGTAGGTGCCCAAACCTGACCATCTCCGTCCCATGGCAGTAAATCACTTCGGCTGAAGCCGATGGCATCAGAGACAAAATTGTTATAACAACACAGTCACAGTGACCGAAGTGGTAATGTACTTGACTGGTGAAAGGCCAGACTGGGGCTTGAGTCCAGCTCAAACTCATTGTGAGCTAAGGATGGGAGTTTGAGGGGAGCCCACAGGTTTATCTGCTGAGTCATCAGCAGTAATCAGCCGGCCCTCCTTGGTCCCAGCTTGGGTGGAGAGGGGGCTTGGGTGTCAATCTCATGTATATATGGTCAGTCTCTTGGGCATTGTCCTGCTCAATAGGGCAAAGTCACTGTCCCTTGCTTCTGCCACTCATGAGCAAAATCTAAAGACCTTTAAAACCTGACAATGATCTATATCAGGTCGCAACTGAGGCAGAACGAAAGGCAGTTGAGGCCTACGTCACAATATAAAGTTTACTATAAGTAAGACAAACTTGATGTACATGAAAAAATGTATTGTCTAAACACACACTTACGTACCTTAAACATATATATACCTGTGTATATATATACATAAAAATATAATCTATATATACATATGCAAATGAAAAGGAAAATATCAATATCAACAACACACGCACACATAGAAATGTTACTGTACTGTACGTGCGTACATAGCTACAAGTATGCATGTCAAACATACTTCCACATATGCACATATATGAAGCAAGAAACTGATCTTTACAAGGGTTCAAAGAAATCAGAAGCATAAACATAAGACCCAATGATGAAAAAATAAATCCCAGAAGAAATTCCTTAATCCAAAGTGACGAATGACCCACGCTAATGATGAAATAATGAAAGTCATAGGTGTGCGAATGTTGCTACAACCTTCATTCAAGGTATATGAAAAATGTTAATACTTCTTAATCATTTCTTCTTCATGCATGAATCAGTATGAGGTTATACGTTCCACAGCACGTCCTCCTGCACTGGAACATCTGGGATGATTGGTACAGGAATAATGGACAATGGTCTCAGTAACAGACCGAGACCAGCACTAACTCAACTTCGTCCCCACCCTGGGCGGGGATAGGGGAAGATGCAGAACACTTGGAGGGATGATATCTCTTGGAAGAAGAACTGTCCTTATTCTTCCCGCTCCTTTCCATGTGGGACACGTCCCTTAAGCTCACAAGGAGAGATCGGCTCCTGGGAGCCACTGAGCGGAAGCTGGGACCATCAACCTGTGAGTGGATGGGGGAGCGTCTATCTGAGGCTGGAAGGAGGCCGCACCCGTGGTTGGCGAGTAGAAAGGTGGGTGGCCGACCTGCCCTTAACACCCCCACTACGACAGTGAAGGGGGGGTTCTCCCGGCCACGGATGGGGAAATGCGAGGGCCCGACCAGTCCTGTTACCTCCTCTGCCACCGTAGGCAGCCCTGGAGACAAAGAAGTTCCCGAAACACTGGGTACTGTCGAACACGCCTAAGAAGGACGAGTCCCACTACCATTCCATGAGGACGACCTGTCCTTCTTCGATTTCTTCCATATCATAGTGGCCATTGGCCACTGAATATCTCTACCCTTCCTCGAGGGGGCACACGTGTCCCTCAGGGAACACACACGACCTGGGCAAGAAGTACACAAAAAATGAGGATCAACCTCCACATGTAAAAGGGAACTGCATACAACTTCCCGTTAACACCAGGGCAATGACGTTGCACATGCACAGATTCCATATAAGGAGATCATAGTAAACACGATACAACTCAAGTAACACACACTACGAGCACAAAAGAAAAACACTAGCGATCGCAAGAGAAGCAGAAGGTCAACCATGCACGCTTATGACCTTAGGTGGAATGGTTGATGGCGACCTGGGAAGGTCGCCTGAGGCATCCCTCTATGGCATGCTGGGAAACAAGAGAGGTCAGGGTCGCGCACATGGAGAGGGGGGTTGGGAGGGTATAGGCCTGTTAAGGGGGGAAAACTCTTGTAGGAGAAAGCGCGCTCTAGAGGTTATCCTATACATTGGTCAGTGGGAAGGATTCGTGTTGGAAGAAACCAAATTTAAACTAAAAAAGTATAACTGCACAGTATTAAGTTTTAGTTTTGTAATAAATCATACAGGTGCTAAATATAATTACTTTCTAAAATACTAAATAACTGAAGATTTCAATTATTCTGGAGGGAGCTCCACTGGTAGGTATGTTTTTTACCTACTGTGCATTCTGGTGACAAGTAGAACAAAATTATGGCTGAAGACTTGAAGCAACTTATTTTACTTTAATATAGGCTTTTATCTTCCATCAATGTAACGTTGTTTTATTTCACTAATACTCCCACACATATCATATTTAAACCTGATATCACAATTGGCAAACACTTTCTTTAAAAAAGATTTAAATATTTGTATCTTGTAAGTCTGAGTAATAAGAAAGTTAAACTCACTTATGTCTAAAATTATGTCCAACTTAGGTAAATGCTCAACATTTCTTAAAACCCAAAATATAAGGGCCAAAATATTTTCTAAATCTATGCTAACTACTTTTCCATGAAGGACAACGTGGCGCGGATAACGACACAGTGCCTTTAAAGACGAACCTACTTCACAAAGATCTAAAGAGAAAACATCAGTCAGAATGATGGAAGTTTTCGGCAGAAGCCGGTTCTCTTCGATCAAGCTTGGCTGACCTGGCTGAGAGTAATAATTACAGGGATCCAAAGCTACTACAAAAACCTTTAGTTTAGGAAGAGTCTTAATCAAATCTGACAGCTGAGAGAGATCATCACCCTGAAACTTAATCTTTAATTCTTGAAGATGGACAGCTTTCTTCAAAAGCAACAAAACCTCATTATCCACTGGACACCGCACTGTAACTAACCGACATGAGGATGATTCGTTAAGCAGCATCTCGAGACAATTCTTTGTGAACCTCAGCTCCTTATCATCTCTGCAGAAAAAGTAATGAAGATCAAAATGAATATCTAGTGGATATTTGACAAAAGCCTCTATGGTTCTGGTTAAAACTTCCAACCTATCAAAATTATTGGAGACACTATAACTTTCTCTATAACAATAGTGGATAAACACAGAATTTGGTACTACATATTGCAAAAACTTCAATGCTCCACGGAAGTTGTATTCTTCATAAAAAGACCAGGTTATATTCTTAATGTAAGTACACATCATCTTTGTGAATAAAGGGTCACAGGCTTCTTCTAATAAGTTGGGGAATTCCTCAAAATTGAGACTAAAAGGGTCTCTTCTTACAAGTATGAACACCAGTTGTTTCCGCCTTGACTCATTAAATTGTTTTTTAGCACCCAGATACCCCAAAAGGTATATAAGCCAATGACCTAATATATTACCTTTTACAAAACACCATACATTGTTTCCTACTAGTACCTGTACACCATTATCACTTATGCTTTTAAAACTATAATCTGTACCATTGCTGTTTCCATGTTCATGTAGAGGGCAGTGATCCTTCTTAGAAAAAAAGGCATTGGTAGACATAAAATAATTCTTGTCATGAATTCTTTCGAAGACATCATCGGGAAATTCTTTAGACAAGGTCTCAATACCAACCCAATTAGATAAGCTAATATAATTGGGATCATATTGCAATAACACCTTTCTCCTACTTTTAAAATAATACATGGCAGTAGTCATAACATCCCAATTTTCAGAGATCATTTTGTTGACAAATGCTCTGGCAGCTAAGAAATCTGATAATGTCCGATGGATAAAGGTAAATTCTTCTCTGATCTCAGAAGGTGTTGCTCTTTCAGCATATACAAAGAAAGCTGACATAGTATCAGTAAAAGGAAGATCGAGTTCTGAACACTTCTCTTCCAGATATTGCACTTCATACTTTTTTAAAGTAAATTCATGATAAAATGAATTACTCCATAAGACCTGGCCAAGGTGATCTAAAAATATTTTCAATTTGTTTTCATGAAAAGATTTTCGTTGATTCAACTTACGAAATGAGTCCCGTGCAATTAACCTTTGGACAATGTGGTCGATTAAAAGGCAATAAAGAGCTGTGCGAGACTTAACAAATGAAACCTTATCCGGGCTGTTAAGCCAAAGTATAACGATAATAGTGATGAATAAAGGAACATGAAATATATCCCAATGTATACGATTGTCCTTTTGACAGAAGTCCATAAAGTTCTGACATTTGATATCCCTTTCACCATCATCAGCTACAGAAACAGAAATTAATCTATTAGCACATTTTTCAACATTGTCTTTAGAAAAACCTCCTAGTTTGACAGTAAGGTAAGTTCCATGCACCTGATTTAGTGCAATTTCAATTTCATTTATAAATTCAGTTCTTGAAGTAATCAATATTCTAGAGTTTGGAAATTTCTTGTGTATTTCTTTAATCACTTGCCTGGTGCTAATACTTGCTTCATCGTAGCCATCTAGGAGCCAAAGTAGTGAGACATTTTTGAGAGCAGACATAACATCATCTGCTTTCAGTTGCTGTGAAACACCATGTAAAAGTTCATCTTTCAACAAGTCTTTGACGCTGGGGCTAAATACGTGCCGTAATTCGACTGGTATAATCAGTTCAGTGTTTTCCATTCCAAGCATTACTGGATGAGACGAAAGCCAATCATGGACTAAAAACCTGAATAAACTTGTCTTACCCATTCCCGGAGGCCCGGAAACTATTATCACATTTGGTAACTTGCCTGATGGTAGTGTTGAAGTAATCAAATGATGCATTTCAATTCTACCTTTACCCTCAATTAGTAGGTCAGTAAATATATGCTCTACATCCAGATTGGAATAACAGGAGTCAATAAGCCAAGAAAATGGATTCAATATTCTCAAGTTCATACCAAGTCTCTGTATGTCTTTTCTTCCTTCTCTTATGAGAACGGCTGTTTGTTCGTTCCTTTCTTTGAGAAGAGCTTCTTTATAGGGTTCCCAACGATCAACGCCACCTAAGAGTACCTCTTCAAAATCCCCTTCCATTTTATTTATGTCAGAAGTTACAGGCTGCCTGCTTCTCAGACCTGCAGTTATAAGAACACTTCTGCATAACTCTTCCATATCCTTGATCTTCTCCTGTAGATCACTAAAAGTGAAAGAAACTTCTTCATGAACACTTGTGTTTCGGTGCTCTTTCAGCTGTTTAAGATTGTATTCAAGAGATCCAGGTGTGCTCCACTTTGAATCGTTTGTGTCGGCTAACTCACAAAGAAGCTGTATAAGTTTGTACATCAGAGTTACATCAAACCCTTCACTAGGTTCATCATTATCCAACTTACTTCTCTGACTTGCGTTGAACTCTCTCCTGTATCTTGCCATTGAAAATCCATCCAAATCTAAAAGAAGCTCCTTAATGGTCTTACTATTTTGGGGTCTAAGTAACAAAAAGACTCTGTGTAATACTGGTCGAACAACTCGACTTATAGCAATCTTATGCCTCAAAATATAGTGGTCATCTGGTAGTAGAACTGGAGTCGTCACAGGAAGAAAAATATAAAGCATCACTTGCATAATCCCTCCAAACCACCTCAGTTTCCTCAACGCAATCTGTAAAACACCATCAATTAACAAGAGTTAACCCGAATCAGAACATTTTTTATGAGTTACATTACTTGCAAGCTTAAAGGAGAAAGTAAAATGTTATCTTTATGAATACAGTACAGTGTTTTGTAGAAAACCAAAATGGACACAGTATCTAAAGCAATTACTTGCTAGAATTAAAACCATTTCTAAGGAAACTGTTCACGGATACTCTCCATGGACTATCACCTATATTCGGTGTAGCCGAGTCATATACAATATCTCTCAAACAAAAGAATCATATCTTGTTCCTCTAACTAGACCCGATCAGACATATCAAACCAATATCTTATACTTTCCAAAGACATTTTCTTCCTACTTTATTCCAAAATAGAGAGTTATGGGGTCCTTTTGACTGGCCAGACAGTACTACATTGGATCTTTCTCCCTGGTTACAGTTCTTTCCCTTTGCCTACACAGACACTGAATAGTCTGGCCTATTCTTTACAGATTCTCTTCTGTCCTCATACACCTGACAACATTGAGATTGCTAAACAATTCTTCTTCACCCAAGGGGTTAACTACTGTACTGAAATTGTTCAGAGGCCACTTTTCTCTTGGTAAGGGTATAAGAGACTCTTTAGCTATGGTAAGCAGCTCTTTTAGGAAAAGGACACTCCAAAATCAAACCATTGTTCTCTAGTCTTGGGTAGTGCCATAGCCTCTGTACCATGGTCTTCCACTATCTTGGGTTAGAGTTCTCTTGCTTGAGGGTACACTCGGGCACACTGTTCTCTCTAGTTTCCCTTCCTCTTTTTTTGTTAAAGTTTTTATAGTTTATATTGGAAATATTTATTTCAATGTTTTTATTGTTCTTAAAATATTTTATTTTTCCCTGATTCCTTTCCTCACTGGGCTATTTTCCCTGTTGGGACCCCTGGGGTTAAAGCATCCTGCTTTTCCAACTAGGGTTGTAGCATGACAAATTCGTAGATAATTTGTATTTTACCTAACTATAAAAACATTAGCTATTTAATAGTGGTATTACTTTCGGCGTAGCTGAAATGACGAACCATTATTTTTAACGAGGGTTAACTACCCACACCGCTAGTTAGCGGGGGTAGGGAGGGTAGCTTGCTACCGCTCCCCCTCACACACCTGTGATTGAGCTCACTTTGCTTGGAGGTAGGACTTCAAGAGAGATAGGGCTGGCAGGCAAGTTTGGTTAAATAGCTAAGGTTTGTACAGTTAGGAAAAAAACAAATTAAACAGTATCTACGAATTTGTCATTTGTTCCGTGACTGGAATACAAACCACGCTATTTCATAGGGGTAACTCACCCATTAGGAAGGGTGGACGTCCCAGCCGGTCTGGCTTTTGGCTTTGTGCAGGGGCCGCTGCCCTTGAGTAGGTGCCAAAACCTGACCATCTTCTCCGTCCCATGGCAGTACTGTAATCCACTTCGACTGAAGCCGATGGCGTCAGAGACAAAATCTTGTTATAGCAACACAGTCACAGTGACCGAAGTGGTAATGTACTTGACTGGTGAAAGGCCAGACTGGGGCTTGAGTCCAGCTCAAAGTCGTCAGTTCCCCTGGTCACTGCAACCTCACCATCATTGTGAGCTAAGGATGGGGGTTTGAGGTCTATCTGCTGAGTCATCAGCAGCAATCAGCCGGCCCTCCTTGGTCCCAGCTTGGGTGGAGAGGGGGCTTGGGTGCCGATCACATGTATATATGGTCAGTCTCTTGGGCATTGTCCTGCTCAATAGGGCAAAGTCACTGTCCCTTGCTTCTGCCACTCATGAGCAACATCTAGACCTTTAAAACCTGACAATGATCTATATCAGGTCTCAACTGAGGCAGAACGAAAGGCAATTGAGGCCTACGTCACAATATAAAGTTTACTATAAGTAAGACAAACTTGATGTACATGAAAAAATGTATTGTCTAAACACACACTTACGTACCTTAAACATATATATACCTGTGTATATATATACATAAAAATATAATCTATATACACACATGCAAATGAAAAGGAAAATATCAATATCAACAACACACGCACACATAGAAATGTTACTGTACTGTACGTGCGTACATAGCTACAAGTATGCATGTCAAACATACTTCCACATATGCACATATATGAAGCAAGAAACTGATCTTTACAAGGGTTCAAAGAAATCAGAAGTATAAACATAAGACCCAATGATGAAAAACTAAATCCCAGAAGAAATTCCTTAATCCAAAGTGACGAATGACCCACGCTAATGATGAAATAATGAAAGTCATAGGTGTGCGAATGTTGCTACAACCTTCATTCAAGGTATACGAAAAATTTTAATACTTCTTAATCATTTCTTCTTCATGCATGAATCAGTATGAGGTTATACGTTCCACAGCACGTCCTCCTGCACTGGAACATCTGGGATGATTGGTACAGGAATAATGGACAATGGTCTCAGTAACAGACCGAGACCAGCACTAACTCACCTTGGTCCCCACCCTGGGCGGGGATAGGGGAAGATGCAGAACACTTGGAGGGATGATACCTCTTGGAAGAAGAACTGTCCTTATTCTTCCCGCTCCTTTCCACGTGGGACACGTCCCTTAAGCTCACAAGGAGAGATCGGCTCCTGGGAGCCACTGAGCGGAACCTGGGACCATCAACCTGTGAGTGGATGGGGGAGCGTCTATCTGAGGCTGGAAGGAGGCCGCACCCGTGGTTGGCGGGTAGAAAGGTGGGTGGCCGACCTGCCCTTAACACCCCCACTATGACGGTGAAGGGGGGTTCTCCCGGCCACGGATGGGGAAATGCGAGGGCCCGACCAGTCCTGTTACCTCCTCTGCCACCGTAGGCAGCCCTGGAGACAAAGAAGTTCCCGAAACACTGGGTACTGTCGAACACGCCTAAGAAGGACGAGTCCCACTACCCTTCAATGAGGGCGACCTGTCCTTCTTCGACTTCTTCCGTATCATAGTGGCCATTGGCCACTGAATATCTCTACCCTTCATGAGGGAGCACGTGTCCCTCAGAGAACATACGCGACCCGGGCAAGAAGTACACAAAAAATGAGGATCAACCTCCACATGTGAAAGGGAACTGCATACAACTTCCCGTTTACACCAGGGCAATGACGTTACACATGCACAGATTCCATATAAGGAGATCGTAGTAAACACGATACAACTCAAGTAACACACACTACGAGCACAAAAGGAAAACAGTTGCGATCGCAAGAGAAGCAGAAGGTCAACCACGCACGCTTATGACCATAGGTAGAATGGTTGATGGCGACCTGGGAAGGTCGCCTGAGGCATCCCTCTATGGCATGCTGGGAAACAAGAGAGGTCAGGGTCGCGCACATGGAGAGGGGGGTTGGGAGGGTATAGGCCTGTTAAGGGGGAAAAACTCTTGTCGGAGAAAGCGCGCTCTAGAGGTTATCCTATACATTGGTCAGTGGGAAGGATTCGTGTTGGGACAAACAAAATTTAAACTAAAAAAGCATAACTGTACAGTATTAAGTTTTTGTTTTGTAATAAATCATACAGGTACTAAATATAATTACTTTCTAAAATACTAAATAACTGAAGATTTCAATTATTCTGGAGGGAGCTCCACTGGTAGGTATGTTTTTTACCTACTGTGCATTCTGGTGACAAGTAGAACAAAATTATGGCTGAAGACTTAAAGCAACTTATTTTACTTTAATATAGGCTTTTATCTTCCATCAATGTAACGTCGTTTTACAGTATTTCACTAATACTACCACACATATATTTAAACCTGATATCACAATTGGCAAACACTTCCTTTAAAAAAGATTTAAATATTTGTATCTTGTAAGTCTGAGTAAAAAGAAATTTAAACTCACTTATGTCTAAAATTATGTCCAACTTAGGTAAATGCTCAACATTTCTTAAAACCCAAAATATAAGGGCCAAAATATTTTCTAAATCTATGCTAACTACTTTTCCATGAAGGACAACGTGGCGCGGATAACGACACAGTGCCTTTAAAGACGAACCTACTTCACAAAGATCTAAAGAGAAAACATCAGTCAGAATGATGGAAGTTTTCGGCAGAAGCCGGTTCTCTTCGATCAAGCTTGGCTGACCTGGCTGAGAGTAATAATTACAGGGATCTATAGCTACTGCAAAAACCTGTAGTTTAGGAAGAGTCTTAATCAAATCTGACAGCTGAGAGAGATCATCACCCTGAAACTTAATCTTTAATTCTTGAAGATGGACAGCTTTCTTCAAAAGCAACAAAACCTCATTATCCACTGGACACCGCACTGTAACTAACCGACATGAAGATGATTCGTTAAGCAGCATCTCGAGACAATTTTTTGTGAACCTCAGCTCCTTATCTTCTCTGCAGAAAAAGTAATGAAGATCAAAATGAATATCTAGTGGATATTTGACAAAAGCCTCTATGGTTCTGGTTAAAACTTCCGACCCATCAAAATTCTTGGAGACACTATAACTTTCTCTATAACAATAGTGGATAAACACAGAATTTGGTACTACATATTGCAAAAACTTCAATGCTCCACGGAAGTGGTAACCTTCATAAAAATGCCAGGTTATATTCTTAATGTAAGTACACATCATCTTTGTGAATAAAGGGTCACAGGCTTCTTCTAATAAGTTGGGGAATTCCTCAAAATTGAGACTAAAAGGGTCTCTTCTTACAAGTATGAACACCAGTTGTTTCCGCCTTGACTCATTAAATTGTTTCTTAGCACCCAGATACCCCAAAAGGTATATAAGCCAATGACCTAATAAATTACCTTTTACAAAACACCATACATTGTTTCCTACTAGTACCTGTACACCATTATCACTTATGCTTTTAAAACTATAATCTGTACCATTGCTGTTTCCATGTTCATGTAGAGGGCACCGATCCTTCTTAGAAAAAAAGGCATTGGTAGACATAAAATAATTCTTGTCATGAATTCTTTCGAAGACATCATCGGGAAATTCTTTAGACAAGGTCTCAATACCAACCCATTTAGCTAAGCTAATATGATTGGGATCATATTGCAATAACACCTTTCTCCTACTTTTAAAATAATACATGGCAGTAGTCATAACATCCCAATTTTCAGAGATCATTTTGTTGACAAATGCTCTGGCAGCTAAGATATCTGATAGTGTCCGATGGATAACGGTAAATTCTTCTCTGATCTCAGAAGGTGTCGCTCTCTCAGCATATACAAAGAAAGCTGACATAGTATCAGTAAAAGGAAGATAGAGTTCTGAACACTTCTCTTCCAGATATTGCACTTCATACTTTTTTAAAGTAAATTCATGATCTAATGAATTACTCCATAAGACCTGGCCAAGGTGATCTAAAAATACTTTCAATTTGTTTTCATGAAAAGATTTTCGTTGATTCAACTTACGAAATGAGTCCCGTGCAATTAACCTTTGGACAATGTGGTCGACTAAAAGGCAATAAAGAGCTGTGCGAGACTTAACAAATGAAACCTTATCCGGGCTGTTAAGCCAAAGTATAACGATAATAGTGATGAATAAAGGAACATGAAATATATCCCAATGTATACGATTGTCCTTTTGACAGAAGTCCATAAAGTTCTGACATTTGATATCCCTTTCACCATCATCAGCTACAGAAACAGAAATTAATCTATTAGCACATTTTTCAACATTGTCTTTAGAAAAACCTCCTAGTTTGACAGTAAGGTAAGTTCCATGCACCTGATTTAGTGCAATTTCAATTTCATTTATAAATTCAGTTCTTGAAGTAATCAATATTCTAGAGTTTGGAAATTTCTTGTGTATTTCTTTAATCACTTGCCTGGTGCTAATACTCGCTTCATCGTAGCCATCTAGGAGCCAAAGTAGTGAGACATTTTTGAGAGCAGACATAACATCATCTGCTTTCAGTTGCTGTGAAACACCATGTAAAAGTTCATCTTTCAACAAGTCTTTGACGCTGGGGCTAAATACGTGCCGTAATTCGACTGGTATAATCAGTTCAGTGTTTTCCATTCCAAGCATTACTGGATGAGACGAAAGCCAATCATGGACTAAAAACCTGAATAAACTTGTCTTACCCATTCCCGGAGGCCCGGAAACTATTATCACATTTGGTAACTTGCCTGATGGTAGTGTTGAAGTAATCAAATGATGCATTTCAATTGTACCTTTACCCTCAATTAGTAGGTCAGTAAATATATGCCCTACATCCAGATTGGAATAACAGGAGTCAATAAGCCAAGAAAATGGATTCAAAATTCTCAAGTTCATACCAAGTCTCTGTATGTCTTTTCTTCCTTCTCTTATGAGAACGGCTGTTTGTTCGTTCCTTTCTTTGAGAAGAGCTTCTTTATAGGGTTCCCAACGATCAACGCCACCTAAGAGTACCTCTTCAAAATCCCCTTCCATTTTATTTATGTCAGAAGTTACAGGCTGCCTGCTTCTCAGACCTGCAGTTATAAGAACACTTCTGCATAACTCTTCCATATCCTTGATCTTCTCCTGTAGGTCACTAAAAGTGAAAGAAACTTCTTCATGAACACTTGTGTTTCGGTGCTCTTTCAGCTGTTTAAGATTGTATTCAAGAGATCCAGGTGTGCTCCACTTTGAATCGTTTGTGTCGGCTAACTCACAAAGAAGCTGTATAAGTTTGTACATCAGAGTTACATCAAACCCTTCACTAGGTTCATCATTATCCAACTTACTTCTCTGACTTGCATTGAACTCTCTCCTGTATCTTGCCATTGAAAATCCATCCAAATCAAAAAGAAGCTCCTTAATGGTCTTACTATTTTGGGGTCTAAGTAACAAAAAGACTCTGTGTAATACTGGTCGAACAACTCGACTTATAGCAATCTTATGCCTCAAAATATAGTGGTCATCTGGTAGTAGAACTGGAGTCGTCACAGGAAGAAAAATATAAAGCATCACTTGCATAATCCCTCCAAACCACCTCAGTTTCCTCAACGCAATCTGTAAAACACCATCAATTAACAAGAGTTAACCCGAATCAGAACATTTTTTATGAGTTACATTACTTGCAAGCTTAAAGGAGAAAGTAAAATGTTATCTTTATGAATACAGTACAGTGTTTTGTAGAAAACCAAAATGGACACAGTATCTAAAGCAATTACTTGCTAGAATTAAAACCATTTCTAAGGAAACTGTTCACGGATACTCTCCATGGACTATCACCTATATTCGGTGTAGCCGAGTCATATACAATATCTCTCAAACAAAAGAATCATATCTTGTTCCTCTAACTAGACCCGATCAGACATATCAAACCAATACCTTATACTTTCCAAAGACATTTTCTTCCTGCTTTATTCCAAAATAGAGAGTTATGGGGTCCTTTTGACTGGCCAGACAGTACTACATTGGATCTTTCTCCCTGGTTACAGTTCTTTCCCTTTGCCTACACAGACACTGAATAGTCTGGCCTATTCTTTACAGATTCTCTTCTGTCCTCATACACCTGACAACATTGAGATTGCTAAACAATTCTTCTTCACCAAAGGGGTTAACTACTGTACTGTAATTGTTCAGAGGCCACTTTTCTCTTGGTAAGGGTATAAGAGACTCTTTAGCTATGGTAAGCAGCTCTTCTAGGAAAAGGACACTCCAAAATCAAACCATTGTTCTCTAGTCTTGGGTAGTGCCATAGCCTCTGTACCATGGTCTTCCACTATCTTGAGTTAGAGTTCTCTTGCTTGAGGGTACACTCGGGCACACTGTTCTCTCTAGTTTCCCTTCCTCTTTTTTTGTTAAAGTTTTTATAGTTTATACCTATTGGAAATATTTATTTCAATGTTTTTACTGTTCTTAAAATATTTTATTTTTCCCTGATTCCTTTCCTCACTGGGCTATTTTCCCTGTTGGGGCCCCTGGGGTTATAGCATCCTGCTTTTCCAACTAGGGTTGCAGCATGACAAATTCGTAGATAATTTGTATTTTTCCTAACTATACAAACCTTAGCTATTTAATAGGGGTATTACTTTCGGCGTAGCTGAAATGACGAGCCATTAATTTTAACGAGGGTTAACTACCCACACCGCTAGTTAGCGGGGGTAGGGAGGGTAGCTTGCTACCCCTCCCCCTCATACACACCTGTGATTTTTGCTCACTTTGCTTGGAGGTAGGACTTCAAGGGAGATAGGGCTGGCGGGCAAGTTTGGTTAAATAGCTAAGGTTTGTATAGTTAGGAAAAATACAAATTAAAGTATCTACGAATTTGTCATTTGTTCCGTGACTGGAATACAAACCACGCTATTTAATAGGGGTGACTCACCCATTAGGAAGGGTGGACGTCCCAGCCGGTCTGGCTTTTGGCTTTGCCCGGGGACTCCTTATTTGAGTGTGTTAGCACTCAAGAAATAAGGAGCCCCTGCACCTCACTAAAACCTTGCTAGTCTGCGGCCTACGCAAGCTGTGTGTGAAGGTATGTAGAAGTGTTACTCGTCCTAGAAAGTTGTTCCGAAGTTCTTTAGATGGAAACTTGTAGACTAGGACTTTCCCAATACCACCTCGTCAGGGTATGGGGACGTAACAGTATTAATCTTAATACTAGGAACACAAGGGAGCATGGTTTACCTGCAATGGTTTGAGGTCAGCTATGCAGAGAACCCAGGATGCTGCTTTCCCCAAGAGAGGGGATGATGAAGAAAAGAATAAGGGCCAGTCAAACCTTTTCATTCATGCAGACTAAAACTGGGTAATAATGCCCTCAACCTTCTGCTATTTGTCCAATAAGGAGCTTCAGGTTTTAAACCAGCTGTTGTGCAGCCACCACAGGACCGATAGAAAAAGTATCGAGTCTCCTGTGGGTCACGTCTTGCAGGTAGTGGGATGTGAATATATTCTGACGTTTCCACACCGCAGCTTGAAGAACCTGCGTCACTGAATAATTTCTTTTGAAGGCCAGGTACGTAGCTATGCCCCTGACATCATGTGCTCTGGGGCGACGTGACGGAGGAGGGTTTGGATTCAGTGCGAGGTCAATGACCCTGCAATGTTCTTGGTGACCCTCCTCTTGGTCCTTCCTGTGCTGACGAATAGTGCTGGCACACGAGGACGGGCTGTGGCTGTTCTCTTGAGGTACAACCTCAAGCTCCTTACTGGGCAAAGTAAGAGATGGTCTGGGTCATCTGTTACAGTACAGAGACTAGAAATCCGGAAGGAGTCGAATCGAGGATCTGCTACTCCCGGGTTCTGAGTCTTAGCAATAAACTCAGGGACGAAGTTGAACGTTACCTCTCCCCATCCCCTTGAATAGGCGATGTCATATGAGAGACCATGAAGTTCGCTGACTTGCTTGGCCAAGGCCAAAGCTAGCAGGAACACCGTCTTCTAAGTCAGGTGGCGATCTGTTGCCTGGTGTAATGGTTCATAGGGAGGTCACTTAAGAGACCTGAGAACTCCAACTATGTTCCATGGGGGAGGTCTCGCTTCCGACTTGGGGCAGGTAAGTTCATAACTCCGTATGAGTAGAGAAAGTTCTAGCGATGAAGAAATGTCCACTCCTTTCAGTCTGAAGGCGAGGCTTAAGGTTGAGCGATAGCCTTTCACTGCCGAGACTGATAGGCGCATTTCTTCACGCAAATACAAGAGGAACTCCGCTATTGCTGGAATAGTGGCATCGAGTGGAGAGATACCCCAACCACAGAAGACTTTCCACTTTGAAAGATTGACCGATGTTATGGTCTTGTCGAGTACCCTCCTCATCAGACAGAACGGGGGAAAGGCGTAAACGCCGATGTTGTCCCCTCGTTGTTGGAAAGCATCTTGCCAGAGAGCCTTGGGGTCTGGGACTGGGGAACAGTACAGCGGGAGCCTGAAGTTCAGGGCCGTTGTGAAGAGGTCCACAGTCGGAGAACCCCACAAAGTCAGGACTTTGTTGGCTACTAGATGATCCAAAGACCACTCAGTACTCACTATCTGAGACGCTCTGCTCAGGTTGTTGGTGAGCACATTCCTTTCGCCTGGAATGAAGCGTGCCGATAGTGGTATCGAGTGGATTTCGGCCCATCTCAGTATCTCTACTGCTAGATGGGATAGTTGCTACGAAAAAGTACCTCCTTGTTTGTTGATGTAGGCCACTACTGTGGTGTTGTCACTCCTCACCACCACAGAGTGACTTGCCAGGTACTGTTGGAACTGTTGAAGGGCCAGAAAGACGGCCTTCATCTCAAGGAAATTTATGTGGAGGTACTTTTCTGACTCTGACCAGAGGCCTGAGGTTGTGTGGTGCAGCATGTGGGCCCCCCACCCTTTTTTTTTGGAGCGTCTGAAAACAGCATCAAATCCGGGGGGAGGACGAGAAGATTCACTCCCTTTCGTAGATTCTCGTCTGTCACCCACCACTGGAGGTCTGTCAGTTCCGCAGGTCCCATGGGGATCTGGATGTCCGGGGAGTCATATGCTTGATTCCACCGGGACTTCAGTCGCCACTGGAGGGATCTCATCCTGAGGCGACCATTGGGAACTAGACGGGACAGCGATGAAAGGTTACCGAGGAGACGTAGCCCCGATTGGGCTGGAAGTTCTTCTCGTCTGAGAAAAGGTCTTGCAACCTTTCTCAGCCTTGCTATCCTGTCATCTGATGGGAAGGCTTTGTGGAGAATGGTGTCTATAATCATGTCTAAGTATACCAGTCTTTGAGTGGGAAGCAGAGAGGACTTCTCGAGATTTACCATGATCCCCAGATCCTGCCAAAGTCTCTGAAGTTTGTCTCGGTGTTGAAGAAGGTTTGACACCGAGTCTGCTAGGATTAGCCAGTCATCCAGATAACGGAGGAGACAGATGCCAATCCTGTTTGCCCAAGGTGATACTAGGGTGAACACTCTGGTAAAGACTTGTGGTCCTGTGGAAAAACCAAAGCACAGCACCTTGAACTGGTATATTCTGTTGTCCAGGCTGAATCTTAAGTACTTCCTTGAAGACGGATGGACTGGGATCTGGAAGTACGTGTCCTTTAGGTCCAGTGTGCACATGAAGTCTTGTGGTCTTACTGCTAGTCTGACCGTGTCTGCCGTCTCCATGCTGAACGGAGTTTGTTTGACAAACTTTTTTAGAGCTGAGAGGTCGATGACTGGTCTCCAGCCTCCAGACGCCTTCTTTACAAGAAAGAGTCAACTGAAGAAGCCTGGGGATCCGTCGATGACCTCTTGGAGAGCGCCCTTCTTCAACAGGGTCTGGACTTCTGCTCGAAGGGCTCGCCCCCTTGCCGATCCCATGGCAAGGGAGTTCAATGATACTGGATTCCTGGTCAGGGGACGTAGAGATGTTATGAACGGGACACGATATCCTAGACTGATCACGGAGATTGTCCAGGAATCGGCCCCGAGTTGCTTCCACCTGTTTGCGCAACTCTGTAGGCATCCCCCCACTGGTGGAAATGCAGGAGCATTTGTGGCCTCGGCTGCTCCCTCTAGGATTTTTACCTCCCCTGGAGGACTTTTTTCCTAGGCTTAGACACCGTTGTCTTCGCTGCAGCTGTCGTCGTAGTGGTCTTGGTTGGACAGGAATGCTGTGGTGCTGGAGGTTTATAGGGCTTAGATGTTAAAGCCCTATGGAGGAGGGAGTCTTGATGGGACTTCCTCCACCTCTCAGCAGCATTTTCCACATTCCTAGGTTCGAACAGAACAGACCCCTCTATGGAGGAATGTCTGAGCCTATTGATCTTGGCGTTAGGAACCTTCTGGTGGAATCTCTCAGCTACTGCATCCCGACATTTCAGGATGGTATTTGCCCGCAAGTTCGAGACTTGGTGGGCAAGAAACTCGATCGTGCACATACCTGAGAGAAGGAACGTTTCCATAGCTTTCCTGGTACATTCCTTGGAGAAATCCTCAGATCATATCAGGATACCTAAGGTCCCCAACCATTTATCAAGCCACGAAGTAGCTTACATAGCACACTTCGCGACCTTCTCGTGGTTGAGGATCTCGGCTGCCGAGAACGAGATCTGCCGGTTGGAGAGTCTCTCAAGAGGGACTCCCCTGGTTAGCTCTTTCAGCGAGTGGTGAAGCAGAAGAGCTGAACAAGGCTCCTCCAGGATCTCGAAGTACCTCCTCTGCTCTACGTGAGGAGGTGGGAGGAGCTTGTTTGTGGTACCGGAACGGTTGGAGGAGGACATCTCGGAGAGCTGCTGGGCGATCTTGTCCCTGGTACTCTTTACCCCTTGAGACCAGGGCAGGGCTGCACTGGTCTTAGAGGGTTTTTGAGTACCAAAGACGCGGTCTAAGACTGCGTCTTAGCCTTCTCGAGGGAGGATCTCCGGGTCGGAAAACCCGTTAAGAACCCTCATTAGTCAGAACCTGCCAAAGTGCGTGTTCTGACTCCTGCTGGTCTCTTCCTGTTGTAGGACTTGCAGCGAAGTCTCCTTCTATCCCCCAAAGGCTTTTCTTGGGGAGAGTCGCAGACATTCCTTGAGTGGCTGGCTGGCTGGCTCCATCCTAGCCCTAGTGAAGGACTTTGGCAATGTTTTGGAGTCTTTAGATTCCTTCCGGGGAAGGATGTAAGACTTCAACATTGATGAGTGTTGCATGTCCCTTCTATTCCCGGACTGTGAGGAACTCTCAGCATGATGAGAGGTTTTCTTCATTGGTGTGATGGGGGAAAATCTCTCTTCGAGTGGTTCCCTTGGTGACGGGAGATCTTCATCCGAAAGGGATGGAGAGTTAGTCCGAGAAATAGGAGGAACTTGCCTTGATGGTCTGAGTGGAATCAGTTTCGCCCTCGGGGAAGTGACCGCATCCAGAACTCCTCTTTTCCTCTTCAAAGGGGTAGAGAAAGCCATGGTTCCATGTCCTAGAGAGGACAGGCTTGAAAGCCTGGGTTACGGCTCTGATCAGGGCGTTGAACCAGGGCTGTTGGCTGACAGACGCATGGTCAGACATACCCCCTGAAGGGAAAGGGACCAAAGGATCCCTGGGAGGAGTTACTGGAATGGGTGGGTTCACCTTAGGAAGTAGCTTTGGGATCCTGAACCCCTCTGCATGTTTCCCTTCTCCCACAATGAGCGGTGTATGCGCTTGCGGGGAGGGGAATGAGGCGATGGCGACCTTGCCGGACGTCGTTTCTGATGGTGCGCAAGCTCGCACATGGGAGAGTATTGGCGCTCGCGCGAGGGCAAGTAATGGTGCTCGCATGAGGGAGAATATTTGTGCTTGCGCGCGGGAGATGGTTGGTGCGCGCGGCCGCGCAGGAGAATCCCGATGTGCGCGGGGGAGAGTGTTTGTGTGCGTCTGTCGAACAATTAGGGCGCGCGCGCAGGAGAATGTCTCCGACCGCGCAGGAGAATGTTGGCACGCGTCTTTAGGAGAGAGAGGGCGCACGTGCGTATCTCTGTGAGTGCGCGCAGGAGAAAGATGGTGCGCAGGTGAGCGTGAGGCTGGTGAGCGCTGACGCACCAGTAAAAGATGGCGCGCAGGTAAGGGCAACAGGGTTGTTGCCTCACCTACGAACTTGCGTGCAGGAGGTTGATGGCGCGCAGGTTTTGACTGGCGCGCAAGATGGCGCTCAGGAGAGCGTGATGTGGGGCGCACATGTTGGCACGCGGGAGAGCGCTGTTGCGCAGGAGAACGTTGACGCGCAGGTAACTGGCGCGTAGGTGAAATGTTGGCGCGCAGGTGGGCGCTGGGGCGTAGGCGCAGGGCGCGTCGGTGCTGAGAGCCCTGGCACGTGTGCGCATGTGTACACGCATGGTAGAACTCTGGTCTAGTAGGCGCGTAGGCACATGTTGGCGCATGAGGTTGTTGCCCTACGTAAGGGCGAGCAAGATGAGTGGTGTGCCGCAGTGTTGGGGCCTGACGAGCTGCTAGTGAGTGCTGGTCAGGTTGCGTGGATGCGGGGTGCGCGGTACGTTGGCGCGCAATAGTGCACTCAGGTGGAGCCTTGTTAGGCCCATGCAGGAACGGTGATGGAAGGTTGGCAGGTCTGTCGGGTAGATGGTCGACGAGTCCTTTAAAAGGACGACCATCCACCGAAAGAGATCGCGAACGATCGGCAGAGAGGTCCAGGACCGAAGTCACAAGACTGGTTGTAGGTGCAGTGATGGACGATCAGTCTAGAGGCTCCTCTGCGGGGGACTGCATAGACGACGTTGAACCAAAGAGGCGCCTCCTCACTGCCAGTGAAGGAAGGCCTCTAAGGCGAAGAGGAAGGTGAGCCTTCAGACGGATGCGCCCTCTGGGGGCCGTTGGATCAGCAAGCTGACCGTCAGCAGTCCTCCAAAGAGGAGTCTGTAAGTGAACTCCCCCCGAGGGAGAGAAACACTAGCAGGAGAGACTGATAAAGAACTTAGTTTCCCCCTCGAAGGATGGTCAGGAACGGGGGAAACTAAGCCGCCAGCTACCGTAGAGCTTGGAGTGGCAGAGGAGATGGGTGACGCCGCATGAGACACCTCTAACACAACAACGTCGACAAGTGTCAGGGGATCTACCTCTGACGGTGACGATGACTGCTTGACAGAAGCACCCAGGCGGATGTAATCAAGCAAAACCTCCTTGGAGGGCGAACCCGTGAGCCCCAAATAGGACCAAATCTGGAAAAGGGAAGTTAGTGACACGGCCTCCCCAGGGGGAGGTGGTGCTGCTTCGCTAGGGGAAGCAACGTCATCTCTCGAGACCCGAGGTTGGACAGAAATAATTCAGTCTACGCTACTACTCGACGGTCTCTCGAAAGAGACCGACCGAGTAGGAGCTTCAGGGAGGTTTGGGCGACGGAAGAAGAGGCCTTGGGTTTTTCTTCCTATGAAGCAACCTTCGAAGGAGAAACATCCCGCCTGGACTTCTTCCGCCGTCGCGAAAACCTCTCCCACTGGGAGGAAAACCACTCCCTATACTCGTTGACACTATCAAACTGTTGGCCCCTGCAAGGACAAAGGGCGTGAGGATCGGTCTTGACCACCGACATGAATGTTCCACAGGGGCGGTCGGGAAGACCAGGGCAGGTGAGCATGGTTGCAGAGGCCAACTTCACGTACACAATCTAAGGAAAAAGAAAAGAACAAAAAGCATTAATGGCTGCCAATTGTCGGCGAGGATGAGAGCGGCAACGTCCGATCACCATTCGAGCCGAAAGCAACGTGAGCTCAATTACAGGTGTGTGAGGGGGAGCGGTAGCCAGCTATCCTCCCTACCCCCGGTAACTAGCGGTGTGGGTAGTTAACCCTCATTAAAAAATTAATGGCTCGTCATTTCAGCTACGCCGAAAGTAATACCCCTATTTAATAGCGTGGTTTGTATTCCAGTTACGGAACAATTAGCATTTAATAATAATAATAATAATAATATAACATTTTGAATAAAAATTACTAATTTGTATAAAACCCATAACTTTTGCTACAGCTTAACTGTGTGGTACACAAAATACCAGACACCCTATTTCTTGTTAAGTGAAATTGATACATATCTCTACAGTACTTATGCCAATGGATCATTAGTTCTAGTAGCTGACCGAATCATTTTTTGTGGTCTGGATAATTCATAGCAAAAAGTAGGGTTGGAAAATGGGAGCTTTAATCACAGTCTAAGTAACGAGAATGCAAGAAACAAAGACAGTATTTATAATAAAAACACAACCCTAAAAATAAAATCTATTATTTCCATACTTACCAAACATGACAAATTCGTAGGTAATTTGTATTTTTCTTAACTATACAAACCTTAGCTATTTAATAGGGGTATTACTTTCGGCGTAGCTGAAATGACGAGCCATTAAAATTTAACGAGGGTTTACTACCCACACCGCTAGTTAGCGGGGGTAGGGAGGGGTAGCTTGCCAACCCCCCCCCTCATACACACCTGTGCTTGAGCTCACTTTGCTTGGAGGAAGGACTTCAAGGGGGATAGGGCTGGCGGGCAAGTTTGATTAAATAGCTAAGGTTTGTATAGTTAGGAAAAATACAAATTATCTATGAATTTGTCACTTGTTCCGTAACTGAAATACAAACCACGCTATTTAATAGGGGTCACTCACCCATTAGGAAGGGTGGACGTCCCAGCCAGTACTGGCTTTTTGGCTTTGCCCGGGGACTCGTTATTTGAGTGTGACAGCACCCAAGAAATGAGTCCCTGCACCTCGATTGAACCTTGCTGCGCAAGGACTGCGGCCTACGCAAGCTGTGTGTGAAGGTATAAAGAAGTGTGACTCTTCCTAGGAAGTTGATCTGAAGTTCTTTAGATGGAAACTTGTAGACTAGGACTTTCCCAATACCACCTCGTCAGGGTATGGGGACATGACAGTATTAACTTAATACTAGGAACATAAGGGAACATGATTTACCTGCAGTGATTTGAGGTCAGCTATGCAGATAACCCAGGATGCTGCTTTCCCCAAGAGAGGGGATGATGAAGAAAAGAATAAGGGCCAGTCAAATCTTTTCATTCATGCAGACTAAAACTGGGTAACATTGCCCTCAACCTTCTGCTACTTGTCCAATAAGGAGCTTGAGGTTTTAAACCAGCTATTCTGCAGCCACCACAGGACCGATAGAGAACGTATCGAGCCTCCTGTGGGTCACGTCTTGCAGGTAATGGGCTGTGAAGGTTGTCTGACGCTTCCACACCCCAGCTTGAAAAACCTGCGTCACTGAAAAATTTCTTTTGAAGCCCAGGGACGTAGCTATGCCCCTGACATCATGTGCTCTAGGGCGACGTGACGGAGGAGGATCTGGATTCAAGGCCAGATGAATCACCCTACGAATCCATGCCGAGATGGTGTTCTTGGTGACCCTCCTCTTAGTCTTCCCTGTGCTGACAAATAATGCTAGCACATGAGGACGGACTGCAGCTGTTCTTTTAAGATATAGCCTCAAGCTCCTTACTGGGCATAGTAAGAGATGGTCTGGGTCATCTGTTACAGAACGGAGACTAGAAATCCGGAAGGAGTCGAACCGAGGAGTCGAACGGAGGATCCGCTACCCCAGGATTCTGAGTCTGAGCAATAAACTCAGGGACGAAGTTGAACATTACCTCCCCCCATCCCCTTGAATGGGCGATGTCATACGAGAGACCATGAAGTTCGCTAACACGCTTGGCCGATGCCAAAGCTAGTAGGAACACCGTCTTCCAGATTAGGAGGCGATCTGATGCCTGGCATAATGGTTCATAGGGAGGTCTCTTAAGAAACCTGAGAACCCGAACCACGTTCCATGGAGGAGGTCTCACTTCCGACTGAGGGCAGGTAAGTTCATAACTACGTATGAGTAGAGAAAGTTCTAGCGATGAAGAAATGCCCATTCCTTTCAGCCTGAAAACTAGACTCAAGGCTGAGCGATAGCCTTTCACTGCCGAGACTGAAAGGCGCATTTCTTCTCGCAAATACACGAGGAACTCCGCTATTGTTGGAATAGTGGCATCGAGTGGAGAGATACCCCTTCCACGACACCAACCACAGAAGACTTTCCACTTTGCCTGGTAGACTGCTGCAGATGACTTCTGCAGATGTCCAGACATCCTGACAGCAACTTGCTGCGAAAATCCTCTCACAGCGACGAGATGCTCGATAGTCTCCAGGCATGAAGTCGTAGCGAAGCTACGGCTTTGTGGAAGATGTTGGCATGTGGTTGTCTGAGCAGATTGTGCCGTGAAGGGAGTTTTCTCGGTAGCTCCGTTAGGAGTTGCAGAAGGTCCAGAAACCATTCCGCGTGATGCCATAGCGGAGCTATGAGGGTCATTGAGAGATTGACCAATGTTCTGGTCTTGTTGAGCACCCTCCTCATGAGACAGAACGGGGGAAAGGCGTAAACGTCGATGTTGTCCCACTGTTGTTGGAAAGCATCTTGCCAGAGAGCCTTGGGATCTGGGACTGAGGAGCAGTACAGCGGAAGCTTGAAGTTCAGGGCTGTTGCGAACAGATCCACAGTCGGAGAACCCCACAAAGTCAGGACTTTGTTGGCTACTAGATGATCCAAAGACCACTCGGTACTCACTATCTGAGACGCTCTGCTCAGAGTGTCGGCGAGCACATTCCTTTTGCCTGGAATGAAGCGTGCCGATAGTGGAATCGAGTGGGTTTCAGCCCATCTCAGTATCTCTACTGCAAGATGGGATAGCTGCTCCGAAAAGGTACCTCCTTGTTTGTTGATGTAACCCACTACTGTGGTGTTGTCGCTCATCACCACCACAGAGTGACCCGCCAGGTATTGTTGGAACTGTTGAAGGGCCAGGAAGACGGCCTTCATCTCTAGATTTATATGGAGGTACTTTTCTGATTCTGACCACAGGCCTGAAGTCGTGTGGTGCAGTACGTGGGCCCTCCACCCTTTCTTTGAGGCGTCCGAAAACGGCATCAAATTCGGGGGGAGGACGAGAAGATCCACTCCTCTTCGTAGGATCTCATCTGTCACCCACCACTGGAGGTCTGTCAGTTCCGCAGGTCCCATAGGGATCAGGACGTCCGGGGAATCGTAACCTTGATTCCACAGGGACTTGAGTGGCCACTGGAGGGATCTCATCCTGAGGCAACAGTTGGGAACTAGACGAGCCAATGATGAAAGGCGACCGAGGAGACGTACCCACGATTGGGCTGGAAGTTCTTCTCGTCTGAGAAAAGGGCTTGCGACCTTCCTCAACCTTGCTATCCTGTCGTCTGATGGGAAGGCTTTGTGGAGATTGGTGTCTATAATCATGCCTAGATATACCAGTCTTTGAGAGGGAAGCAGAGAGGACTTCTCAAGATTTACCATGATCCCCAGATCCTGGCAAAGTCACAGAAGTTTGTCCCGGTGATGAAGAAGGGATGACACCGAGTCTGCTAGGATCAACCAGTCGTCCAGATAACGGAGGAGACGGATGCCGATCCTGTGTGCCCACGAAGATATTAGGGTGAACACTGGTAAAAATGTTATTTTCATTAGTAAAATAAATTTTTGAATATACTTACCCGATGATCATGTAGCTGTCAACTCCGTTGCCCGACAGAAATCTACGGTCGGGATACGCCAGCGATCGCTATACAGGTGGGGGTGTACACAACAGCGCCATCTGTGAGTAGGTACTCAAGTACTTCTTGTCAACAAGAACTCAATTTTCTCCTCGGTCCACTGGTTCTCTATGGGGAGGAAGGGCGGGTCCTTAAATTCATGATCATCGGGTAAGTATATTCAAAAATTTATTTTACTAATGAAAATAACATTTTTCAATATTAATCTTACCCGATGATCATGTAGCTGATTCACACCCAGGGTGGTGGGTGGAGACCAGCATACATGTTAACAAAGAAGCTAAGTATCCCGTATTTCATTTTAGCAGTTATTCAAAATAACAAACATAAAATAAATAAGTACCTGGTAAGGAAGTCGACTTGAACTATTACTCTGCCTTTTTTAAGTACGTCTTCCTTACTGAGCCTAGCGGTCCTCTTAGGATGCTGAACGACTCCTAGGTGCTGAAGTATAAAGGGCTGCAACCCATACTAAAGGACCTCATCACAACCTCTAACCTAGGCGCTTCTCAAGAAAGAATTTGACCACCCTCCAAATCAACCAGGATGCGGAAGGCTTCTTAGCCTTCCGTACAACCCAAAAACAACAATAAAAAGTATTCAAGAGAAAGATTAAAAAGGTTATGGGATTATGGGAATGTAGTGGCTGAGCCCTCACCTACTACTGCACTCGCTGCTACGAATGGTCCCAGGGTGTAGCAGTTCTCGTAAAGAGACTGGACATCTTTGAGATAGAATGATGCGAACACTGACTTGCTTCTCCAATAGGTTGCATCCATAACACTCTGCAGAGAACGGTTCTGTTTGAAGGCCACTGAAGTAGCGACAGCTCTAACTTCATGTGTCCTTACCTTCAGCAAAGCAAGGTCTTCTTCCTTCAGATGAGAATGTGCCTCTCTAATCAGAAGCCTGATGTAGTAAGAAACTGCGTTCTTAGACATCGGAAGAGAAGGCTTCTTGATAGAACACCATAAAGCTTCTGACTGTCCTCGTAATGGCTTTGACCGTCTAAAATAGTACTTAAGAGCTCTTATTGGACAAAGTACTCTCTCTAGTTCGTTCCCCACCAAGTTGGACAGGCTTGGGATCTCGAACGACTTAGGCCAAGGACGGGAAGGAAGCTCGTTTTTAGCCAAAAAACCGAGCTGCAAGGAACATGTAGCCGTTTCAGATGTAAAACCTATGTTCCTGCTGAAGGCGTGGATCTCACTGACTCTTTTAGCTGTTGCTAAGCAGACGAGGAAAAGAGTTTTTAATGTGAGGTCCTTAAAAGAGGCTGATTGGAGCGGTTCAAATCTTGATGACATTAGGAACCTTAAAACCACGTCTAGGTTCCAGCCTGGTGTGGACAACCGACGTTCCTTTGAGGTCTCAAAAGACCTAAGGAGGTCCTGTAGATCTTTGTTGGTGGAAAGATCCAAGCCTCTGTGGCGGAAAACCGCTGCCAACATACTCCTGTAACCCTTGATCGTAGGAGCTGAAAGGGATCTTACGTTCCTTAGATGTAACAGGAAGTCAGCAATCTGGGTTACAGTGGTACTGGTTGAGGAAACTGCATTCGCCTTGCACCAGCTTCGGAAGACTTCCCATTTAGACTGATAGACTCTGAGAGTGGATGTCCTCCTTGCTCTGGCAATCGCTCTGGCTGCCTCCTTCGAAAAGCCTCTAGCTCTTGAGAGTCTTTCGATAGTCTGAAGGCAGTCAGACGAAGAGCGTGGAGGTTTGGGTGTACCTTCTTTACGTGAGGTTGACGCAGAAGGTCCACTCTTAGAGGAAGAGTCCTGGGAACGTCCACTAGCCATTGCAGTACCTCGGTGAACCATTCTCTCGCGGGCCAGAGGGGAGCAACCAACGTCAACCGTGTCCCTTCGTGCGAGGCGAACTTCTGAAGTACCCTGTTGACAATCTTGAACGGCGGGAACGCATACAGGTCGAGATGGGACCAATCCAGCAGAAAGGCATCCACGTGAACTGCTGCTGGGTCTGGAATCGGAGAACAATACAGCGGGAGCCTCTTGGTCATCGAGGAAGCGAATAGATCTATGGTGGGCTGACCCCACAGGGCCCATAGTCTGCTGCAAACATTCTTGTGAAGGGTCCACTCTGTGGGGATGACCTGACCCTTCCGGCTGAGGCGATCTGCCATGACATTCATATCGCCCTGAATGAACCTCGTTACCAGCGAAAGCTTTCGATCTTTTGACCAAATGAGGAGGTCCCTTGCGATCTCGAACAACTTCCTCGAATGAGTCCCTCCTTGCTTGGAGATGTAAGCCAAGGCTGTGGTGTTGTCGGAGTTCACCTCCACCACCTTGTTTAGCTGGAGGGACTTGAAGTTTATCAAGGCCAGATGAACTGCCAACAACTCCTTGCAATTGATGTGAAGTGTCCTTTGCTCCTGATTCCACGTGCCCGAGCATTCCTGTCCGTCCAGTGTCGCACCCCAGCCCGTGTCCGATGCGTCCGAGAAGAGACGGTGGTCGGGGGTCTGAACAGCTAATGGCAGACCTTCCTTGAGAAGAATGCTGCTCTTCCACCACGTTAGCATAGACCTCATCTCTTCGGAAACAGGCACTGAGACCGCCTCTAGCGTCATGTCCTTTCTCCAGTGAGCAGCTAGATGATACTGAAGGGGGCGAAGGTGGAGTCTCCCTAACTCGATGAACTGGGCCAGCGATGATAGTGTCCCTGTTAGACTCATCCACTGCCTGACCGAACATCGGTTCCTTCTCAGCATGCTCTGGATGCATTCTAGGGCTTGATTGATCCTTGGGGCCGACGGAAAAGCCCGAAAAGCTCGACTCTGAATCTCCATACCTAGATAGACAATGGTCTGGGATGGGACGAGCTGGGACTTCTCTATATTGACCAGGAGGCCCAATTCCTTGGTCAGATCCATAGTCCATCTGAGATTCTCCAGACAGCGACGACTTGTTGGAGCTCTTAAAAGCCAGTCGTCCAAATAGAGGGAGGCTCTGATGTCTGCCAAGTGAAGGAATTTGGCAATATTCCTCATCAGTCTGGTAAACACAAGAGGTGCCGTGCTTAGGCCAAAGCACAGGGCTTGGAACTGGTACACAACCTTTCCAAAGACGAACCTTAGGAAAGGTTGGGAGTCTGGATGGATGGGGACATGAAAGTACGCGTCTTTCAGGTCTAACGAGACCATCCAGTCCTCCTTCCTGACCGCTGCTAGGACCGACTTCGTCGTCTCCATCGTGAACGTCTGCTTGGTGACAAATGCATTGAGAGCACTGACGTCCAGCACCGGTCTCCAACCTCCTGTCTTCTTCGCTACCAGGAAGAGACGGTTGTAGAAGCCCGGGGATTGATGATCCCGGACTATGACCACCGCTTCCTTTTGTAGCAAGAGCGACACCTCTTGTTGCAACGCTAGCCTCTTGTCCTTCTCCTTGTAGTTGGAAGAGAGGTTGATGGGAGATGTAGCTAGAGGGGGACTTCGGCAGAACGGAATTCTGTACCCCTCTCTTAGCCACTTCACAGACTGAGCGTCTGCACCTCTGCTCTCCCAAGCTTGCCAGAAGGTCTTGAGTCTGGCTCCCACTGCTGTCTGGAGAGGAAGGCAGTCAGAACTTGCCTTTTGCGGACTTGGAACCCTTCTTGGATTTGCCACGGTTACTGTCGGCACGGGTACCTCCTCTGCTGGAGGTTCTGCCACGAAAGGGCGGGATGAACCTAGTAGCAGGTGTGTCTACTGCTGCAGGGCGGAAGGGTCTAGGCACGGAAGGTAAGGTTTTAGCCTTACGTGCGGAAGATGCCATAAGATCATGGGTATCCTTCTGGATAAGGGAGGCAGCCATCCCCTTAATCAGCTCCTCCGGAAACAGACGCTTGGAGAGCGGAGCAAACAACAACTCTGACTTCTGGCAAGGAGTGATACCAGCCGATAAGAAGGAGCAAAGATGTTCTCTCTTCTTAAGCACTCCCGACACGTACGAAGCCGCAAGCTCACCAGACCCATCCCGAATGGCTTTGTCCATGCTAGACATGATCAGCATGGCAGAGTCCTTATCCGAAGGGGAAGTCTTTCTGCTTAAGGCTCCCAAACACCAATCGAGAAAGTTGAAGATCTCGAAGGCACGAAAGACTCCCTTCAACAGATGATCCAAGTCAGAAAAGGACCAGCAGATCTTCGATCGTCTCATAGCCAGCCTGCGGGGAGAGTCAACCAGACTTGAGAAGTCGCCCTGGGCAGAGGCAGGAACTCCCAAGCCGGGTTCCTCTCCCGTGGCATACCAGACGCTCGACTTGGAAGCAAGCTTGGTAGGAGGAAAGATGAAAGCAGTCTTTCCCAGTTGCTTCTTGGACTGCAACCACTCTCCCATAACCCTCAAAGCTCTCTTGGATGAGCGTGCGAGAACAAGCTTGGTGAAGGCAGGAGCAGCAGACTGCATGCCCAGAGCAAACTCGGAGGGAGGAGAGCGAGGGGTTGCAGACACAAACTGTTCAGGATACAAGTCCCTGAACAAGGCAAGGACTTTACGAAAGTCTAAGGAGGGAGGCGTAGACTTGGGCCCTTCAAAGTCGGAGTGCGGTTCATCCAAATGTGCAGCTTCGTCATCTGATACTCCATCATCCGAAAGCTGAGTAGGAGGTGGCAAAGGCAGAGCAGAAAGCTGAACGGCTGAATCCGGCAGTACGGGTGCATGCGTAGCTGCTGCGGATCCAACATCATGCCGCTGCTGGTCAGTCTGCGAGCTGGCAACAACAAAAGCAGAGAGCTGGTGCGTGGGAGGGGTTGCGGTGGGTTGCGGAGCATGCTGTATGGTATGCGGAGCATGCTGTATGGTATGCGGAGCATGCCGCATGGGTTGCGGAGCATGCCGCATAGAGTCAGAACCCGGCAGCTCTACAGCACCTTCCCACTGCTGATGCGGTAGCTCATGCATGTCAACGGATGGTGCGACAAGAACATGCGTCTGGCAGAGTGGACTGCGCATCGGTGGTGGAGCTCTCACAGGTGGAGTGTGGGAGCAGGCAGCCGCAGTATCTGCTGAGCGCACAACCTCGGCGGGTTGTAGGTTAACAGGTGCAGTGTCAACCTTCTCAGCATGATACTCCTGCATGAATGCCGCAAGCTGAGACTGCATAGTCTGCAGCATGGACCACTTAGGGTCTACCGTGGTTGGAGCAGCAACAGACGGAGCAGTAGCCTGTTGTGGAACCACCCTACCTCTCTTGGGAGGTGTGCAGTCATCGGAAGACTGCGGCAAGTCCGAACTGACCCAGTGGCTACACCTGGGCCGTTGGACTCGCTCGGAAGGGACCTTACGTTTGAGCGGTCGTGAAACCTTGGTCCATCGTTTCCTCCTGGAAACTTCTTCCACAGACGAGGAATGTAAGGGCTCATTCGTCTGTTTGTGGATGGGACGATCTTTGACAGATACGTCCGCAACCACTGAGGATACATCCGTGCGCTGATCAAGGCCTGCCGAACCCTTTGGTCCTTCGACATTGCTTCTCCCCTGGGCTTGGGAGCTTGCAAGAGGTCCCGGACTGGGAGGACGACTGGCACGCACAGATGTACCCTCATGCGCAACACTGACACTGACACTTTTCACATCACTAGCACTGATAACACTTCCCACTGCACTTTTCGCTTTCAGCTCTTTGACATCTGCCAAAAGCTGATTACGGTCATTAGCCAATGACTCCACTCTGTCACCGAGAGCTTGAATGGCACGCATCATATCCGCAGTGGATGGCTGAGCACTAGTAGCAGGTTCGGGAGTCACCACTACAGGGGAAGGAAAAGGTTGAGGGGCATGGGGAGAGGAAAAATCCACAGAGCGAGAAGAACTCCTCCTGATTCTCTCCTTCTCTAACCTACGTGCATTTTTAAGGAATTCGTTAAAATCGAATTCCGAAAGCCCAGCGCATTCCCCACATCGATCTTCCAATTGACAGGATTTACCCCTACAATTGGAACAAACGGTGTGAGGATCTATAGAGGCCTTCGGAAGACGCCTAGCACAAGTCCTAACGCTACACTGCCTGTACTTAGGGACTTGAGACTGGTCAGACATCTTGAATTGTAGAAGTAGTCAAGGGGGAATTCCAAAATCTAGCAAAGTTCGTTAACAATTAATCCAAATTAATTCCAAAAGCTTACTAAGCTAATGATAAAGCTTCCTGAATAGCGAAGGCTAAACTCTAGAGTGAATACATCACCAAATCGTGAACAACAACTCCAGAATCAACAGCGTATCCAAGTAGGTCTTGCCGGCGGCACGACAGAGGAAAAATTGAGTTCTTGTTGACAAGAAGTACTTGAGTACCTACTCACAGATGGCGCTGTTGTGTACACCCCCACCTGTATAGCGATCGCTGGCGTATCCCGACCGTAGATTTCTGTCGGGCAACGGAGTTGACAGCTACATGATCATCGGGTAAGATTAATATTGAAAAACCTGTGGTGCTGTGGAGAGACCGAAACACAGCATCTTGAACTGGTACTCTTTGTTGTCTAGGCTGAATCTTAAGTAATTCCTTGAAGACGGAAGCTAGGATCTGGAAGTACGCGTCCTTTAGATCCAGTGTACACATGAAGTCTTGAGGTCTCACTGCTAGTCTGACCGTGTCTGCAGTCTCCATGCTGAACGGAGTTTGTTTGACAAACTTGTTCAGGGCCGAGAGGTCGATGACTGGTCTCCAGCCTCCAGACGCCTTCTTTACAAGAAAGAGTCGACTGAAGAAGCCTGGGGACCTGTCGAGGACCTCTTGGAGAGCGCCCTTCTTCAACAGGGTCTGGACTTCAGCCTGAAGGGGTTGCCCCCTTGCTGATCCCATGGCAAGGGAGCTCAATGACACTGGATTCGTCGTCAGGGGAGGTAGAGATGTTGTGAACGGGACGCGATATCCCTGACTGATTACGGAAATCGTCCGGGAATCGGCCCCGAGTTGTTGCCACCTGTCTGCGCAACTTTGTAGGCATTCCCCCACTGGTGGACATGCAGGGGGACTGCCAATCCTAGCGTTTGCGGCCTCGGCTGCTCCCTCTAGGATTCTTACCTCCTCTGAAGGACTTTTTGCCTTTCCTATCCTTGACAGGAAAGGGTTTAGACACCACTGTCTTCGCTGCTGCCGTCGGTTTCGTGGTCTTGGTCAGACGGGACTGCTGGGGTGCTGGAGGCTTATAGGGCTTAGATGTCAATGCCCTATGAAGGAGGGAGTCTTGGTGGGACTTCCTCCACCTCTCAGCGGCCTGTTCCACATCCTTAGGCTCAAACAGGTTCGTTCCTTCTAAGGAAGAATGCCTGAGCCTATTGATCTCGGTGCTAGGGACCTTCTGATGGAACCTCTCAGCCACCGCATCCCGACGTTTCAGGATGGTGTTTGCCCACAAGTTCGAGACTTGGTGGGCCAGAAACTCGATCGTGCGAGTGCCTGAGAGGAGGAACGTCTCCATAGCTTTCCTGGTACGTCCTTTGGAGAAATCCTCAGAGCGAGACCTGCCGGTTGGAGAGTCTCTCAAGAGGTACTCCCCTGGTAAGCTCTTCTAGCGAATGGTGGAGAGGAAGAGCAAAACAAGGCTCCTCTAAGATCTCGAAGTACCGCCTTTGCTGTACGCGAGGAGGTGGAGAAGCTTGTCGCCGGCACTGGAACAGTTGGAGGAGGACAACTCGGAGAGCTGTACAGCGATCTTGTCCCTGATACTCCTAACCCCCTGAGACCAGGGCAGAGCCGCACTGGCCTTGGCAGGTTTTTGAGTGCCAAATACGTGGTCCAAAACCATGTCCTTGCCCTCTCGAGGAGGGATCTCTGGGTCGGCAAACCCATTGAGAGCCCTCATTAGAGTCAGAACTTGGCCAAAATGCATGCTCTGACTCTTGTAGTTCTCCTCCTGACGTCGGACTTGCAGCGAAGTCTCGTCCCCAAAGGCTCTTCTTGGGGAGATTCGCGGACGTTCTCCGAATGGCTAGTTGGCTCCGTCCTAGGTCTTGTAGAGAATTTTAGTACCGTCTTCGAGTCCTTCGACTCCTTCCTGGGAAGGATGATAGACTCCAACATAGACGGTGGCAAGTTCTTTTCAGCCCCTACCCGGGAAGACTTCTCAGCGCGAGGTGGGGTTTCCCCATTGGTGCGATGGGGGAACGTCTCACCTCACGTGATTCCCCTGAGGACGGGAAGTACTCGTCCGACAGGGAAGGAGAAAAAGTCTGGGGGGGTGAAGGAACCTGCCTCGAAGGCTTGCGTGGAGTCAACTTAGCTCTCGGAGAAGCTACCACGTCCGGAACTCCTCTTTTTCTCTTCAGAGGAGTAGAAACAGCCAAGGATATATGGCCTAATTCAGAGAGAACAGGCTTGAAAGCCTGCGTAACCGCTCTGATTACAGCACCGAACCATGGTTGTTGGCTGACAGTCGCGCTGTCAGACACTCCCTCTGGAGGGACAGGGATCGACGGATCCCTGGGAGGAGTTCCCAAAGGTGGGTTCACCTGAAAAGAAAAAGGGATCCTGGACCTTTCTGGATGTTTCCCTTTCGCCGCAATGCGTGCTGTTATGGGTTTGCGGGGAGGGGAATGCGGCGATGGCGACCTTGCCGTGCGTTGTCCCGCAGCCTCGCACGCGGGAGGGTATTGAAGCTCGCGCGGGGGCGCGTGATGGTGCTCGCGCGATGAAGAATACCCGGGGTTGCGCGGGAGACTAGTGGCGCGCGCAGGAGACTGCTAATGCGCGTGCAGGCGATTGCGAGCGTGCAGGAGAATGATGGCGCGTAGGAGCGCGCGGGGGAGACTGTGGGCGCACAGGAGAGTGCGCAGGAGACTGATGGCGCGCGTGTGTGGGCGCGCAGGATCAGGGCGTTGAACACGCGGGCGCGCGGACGAGTTCGCGCGCCCCAGCAGATGTCATAGGGCGCGCGCGCAGGATACCCCTGTCGCGCGGGCGCGCAGTTGAAGCCTGTGCGCGTGGGCGCGCGTCAGCATGGTGGTGCGCAACTGCAGGAGAGAATGGGCGCTGGCGCATATCCTCGTGGGCGCGAGTAGGAGACTGCGCGTGTTGGCGCGATGGCGAGCGCTGGCGCCCTGGAGACAGCTGTTGGCACGTTGTTGAGCATAGGAGAAGTCACCTAAGACTTCCCAACAGCGCCCAGATCTGAAGATCGTGAGCGCGCAGGAGAGATGATCGCTGTGCGTGGGCGATGGCACGCAGGAGAGTGCTGGCGCGCCGGAAATCGCTGTTGTACAGAAGAGCGCTGGCGCGTTGGAGAGCGCTGACGTGTAGGAGGTTGCTGGTGCGCAGGCGGTTGATGGCGCGTAGTAGCGCGCTGACGCGCAGGTGAGCGTGGGCGCGCTAGCTCAGGCAAAGCCTGGCGTGCAGGAGAACGTTGGCGCGTATGCCTATCATCGGAATGGCGCGTGAGGGAAGTATGCGCGCGATGGCGCATACTCCCTTGATGCCCCTTATTAGGGTTTGATGCCTGACGAGCATGAAAGTCAGGATTTGTTGGCGCGTAGCGCGCATCAGCCCTCAGGAACGGAGACATCAGGTTGGCAGGTCTGACGGGTGGAAGGTCGACGTGTCCTTTAAAAGGACGATCTTCCACTGAAGGGGATTGCGAACGATCCGCTGAGAGGTCCAGGACCAGAGCAGGAACAGTCGGTGATCGCTGAAGAGGCTCCTCTGCGGTGGACTGCAACGAAGATGACGAACCAGAAAGGCGCCTCCTCACCGCAGGTGAAGGAAGGCCTCTCTGGCGAAGAGGAAGGTAAGCTTTGCGGCGGATGCGCCCTCTGGGGGCCGTTGGATCAGCAAGCTGACCTTCTGCAGTCCTCCGAAGAAGAGTCTCTGTAAGTGAATTCTCCCGAGGGGGAGAAACACCAGCAGGAGAGACTGTTGGACTTAGTTTCTCCCTCGTAGGTTGAGCAGGAACGGGAGAAACTAAGCCTTCAGCTACTGCGGGATTTGAAGAGGCAGAGATATTAGGAGATACCGCACTGGATACCTCTGACACCACAACGTCGACAATCGACAGAGGATCAACCTCTGCCGCGGTCGTCGATTGCTTGACAGCGACATGAATGTTCCGCAGGGGCGGTCGGGTAATCCAGGGCAGGTGCACATAATCGCAGAGGCCAACTTCACACACAAACCTGTCACGAAGAACAAGCAAAAAAAGCATTTATGGCTGCCAATGAGCAGCGAGGATGAAAGCGGACACGTCCGACTTCCATCCGAGCCGAGGGCAAAGTGAGCTCAAGCACAGGTGTGTGAGGGGGGTGGGGGGGTGGGGGGGTGGGGGGGTAGTAAACCCTCGTTAAATTTTAATGGCTCGTCATTTCAGCTACGCCGAAAGTAATACCCCTATTAAATAGCGTGGTTTGTATTCCAGTTACGGAACAATTAGCATTTAATAATAATAATAATAATAATAATAATAATAATAATACTGTAAAACATTTTGAATAAAAATTACTAATTTGTATAAAACCCATAACTTATGCTACAGCTTAACTGTGTGGTACACAAAATACCAGACACCCTATTTCTTGTTAAGTGAAATTGATACATATCTCTACAGTACTTATGCCAATGGATCATTAGTTCTAGTAGCTGACCGAATCATTTTTTGTGGTCTGGATAATTGCATAGCAAAAAGTAGGGTTGGAAAATGGGAGCTTTAATCACAGTCTAAGTAACGAGAATGCAAGAAACAAAGACAGTATTTATAATAAAAACAGAATCCTAAAAATAAAATCTACTATTTCCATACTCACCAAACATTCATTTTGCTATACTATACAGTACATGTACATTTTTCAAGCTTAGTTAAAAAACTCAAAATCAGACTAGTAGTGCGTAGATATGACTGACCCTACTATCTAATACATTGTGAAATAAACCTGCACTAAATGTTCTTTAGTCCATCATCTTCAAACCGTCATTCTCGTTTGTCCCCATTAATTGTGATCCAATTTGCATCTATCGTCTAAGTAAACCAACTGGCAGAAGTCCCACCAATTTTCTCGGACAGCATCAATAATGTTTAAAACTCTTCTAGAAGGTTAGGTTAAAATCAATGCCAGATCTTTGCCCAGGCAGCCTCTATAGTGTTTACAATGCTTCCAAAAAGCTAAAATTACTGCCAGATCTTTTCTCAGGCAGCCTCTATAGTGTTTACAATGCTTCCAAAAAGCTAAAATTACTGCCAGGTCTTTTCTCAGCCTCTATAATATTTACAATGCTTCCAGAAGGCTAGAATTACTGCCAGATCTTTTCTCAGGCAGCCTCTATAATGTTTACAATGCTTCCAAAAAGCTAAAATCAATGCCAGATCTTTTCTCAGACAGCCTCCATAACATTTACAATGCTTCCAGAAGGCTAATAAGGTTGAAAACCACTGCCCTAGGAGGAGAATGAGGAGAATTATCTATTAATTAGAGGAAGGAATGTCCTTTCTGGCATTCAAGGAAAATGCCAGAAAGGACAATCCTTCCTCTAATTAACAGAAGATTCTCCTAATCCTCCTCCTACTAGGGCAGTGGTTTTCAACCTTCTTAGCATTCTGGAAGCATTGTAAACATTATAGAGGCTGAGAAAAGACCTGGCGGTGATTTTAGCCTTTTGGAAGCATTGTAAATGTTATAAAGGCTGCCCGAGCAAAGATCTGGCGGTGATTTTAGCCTTCTGGAAGCGTTGTGAACGTTATAGAGGAGCCTTTGTATATCAGCGGCCAGTTGCTCCAGTGTGGATTAAAAATGGACGTCAACTAACCTAAACCTTCAACCCTAACCTAACCTACAATCCGTGTCCTTACCTACTTGCTTAATGGGGGGGGGGAGGGTTAACGCCCCCTGCGACCCCCTTACACTGCCGTAATTTAAGTTAGCTACAATAATACATACAGGTGGCCGCTTTCATGCATACACCTCGCCCTAACCTATCCTATAAATCATGTCCTTACCTACTTATCTCACTGGGGGGGGGGGGGTAGCCCCCCCCTGCGAACCCCCCTACATTGTCGTATTCTAAGTTAGCCGTAATCATACATAGAGGTGGCCGTTATCATACATATACCCAGAGTTGGAGAAGTTAGGTAACATTATTTAACATATATTATATTATAGGTTCGGTCAGGATAAAATTTTAAGGTAATAAATAGAGAAATATATTCAAATATACCCCACAACTCACTATTGCAATTTCCTGCAGGAAGCCGTTATCATACATATACCCAGAATTGGAGAAGTTAGGTAACATTTAACATATATTATATTATAGGTTCGGTCAGGATAAAATTTTAAGGTAATAAATAGAGAAATATATTCAAATATACCCGACAATATTGCAATTTCCTGCAGGAAAAAAAATTCTTAATCACAACGAAAACATCGCGTTTCATACCTGAATCAAGTGACGTTTTAGGCCTTCTAAGAATTGTACATGCTTCATTATGGATTAATTGTGGGTAATACTTATATATGGAGTTAATTTGCTTTCCTAAATTCCTTAAGTTGTATCAACTCATCCCACATCAAATTCAAGCACTAGTGTTTGAAGTTTGACCTTGAAAACATTATCAGTCATTCTAGTTCAAGCGAATTTTCCATCTTAAAGTGCGCCATGATTTCATGAATTATATAATTATGCTTTTTCTTGAGGGGATAATACTTATACATGATTTTATTATGATTTTTTTTATCAAAATAATTAATTTTATTCAGTTCATAAAATCTTGTAAACAAAACTTCGAGGAAGGCAGGGTTACCAGACTATCATACATGAACCTTAAAATTATCGTTTTTTAAACCAAAATTATCGTACACACTTTGAACAAGTTTATTAAGGAGTAACATATATAGCTTATTTCAAGGTATTTTAGTATAATTGCTTAATCAAACACACACACATACATTGTATATACCTTAGGTATGTATCGTACATCGTACCGGACCCAAAATAATCGTACATGTACGATTATTATCGTACGAATGGCAACCCTGGGGGAAGGTTTTTATCCCATTCAACCTTGATATCAGTTGGGATAATACCTTGCTATCATCAGTTTTGGCAACCTTACGTGGTCAGTTTGGACTTTTTAACTTCTTCTAATCTTATTCTTACTATTGGATTAACCTTATTTTACCTGTACCATAAATAAACTAATAATGATATTCCTAATCTTTACTTTTATCCCCCTCAACCTTGATATCAGTTGGGATAATACCTTGCTATCATCAGTTTTGGCAACCTTACATGGTCAGTTTGGACTTTTTAACTTCTTCTAATCTTATTCTTACTATTGGATTAACCTTATTTTACCTGTACCATAAATAAACTAATAATGATATTCATAATCTTTACTTTTATCCCATTCAACCTTGATATCAGTTGGGATAATACCTTGCTATCATCAGTTTTGGCAACCTTACGTGGTCAGTTTGGACTTTTTAACTTCTTTTCAACGCATTGCATTACTTATATATATATATATATATATATATAACCAGATCTCTGCTAAGATTGTGCAACATACCTACACTTATGTGTAGTTTCATTAACTCTTATAATTTTGGGGATAAAAATAAATGTTCTATAATATCTTCTCCATCTTTGCAAAGGTCACACACATCTACATATTTTCCCGTGAATTTTGCTTTAAGATTGAGCATATTTAATCTTGCCTTCTTTACAAGAGTTGCCTTATCCAAATTTATTTTTCTGATATATGGCTGTGGGCCATTTCTTTCTATAAATCTTATTTTTTTTCATAACTTTCTTCTTTACTTCAATATTTTCTTCTATCTTTTTCATAATTCTTATCTTGATTTTTTTTCAGGGTCCTTTTCCCCCAAATTCTTATTTCTTCAACTTCCATCCCACATTTTATTATTATTATTATTATTGTTATTATTATTATTATTATTATTATTATTATTATTGTTATTATTATTACTTGCTGAGCTACAACCCTAGTTGGAAAAACAGAATGCTATAAGCCTAAAGGCTCTAACAGGGAAAATAGCCCAGTGAGGAAATGAAATAAGGAAAAACTACAAGAATTCTAAGAATAATAATAAGATTAAAATAAGTATTTCATATATAAACTATAAAAAACATCACACTAACAAGAGGAAGAGAAACAATATATAATAGTGCACCCTCGAGCAAGAGATCACCAACCCAAGACAGTGAAAGACCATGCTACAGAGGCTATGGCACTAATCAAGACTAGAGAACAATGGTTTGATTTTGGAGCGTCCTTCTCCTAGAAGAACTGTTTACCATGGCTAGAGAGTCTCTTCTACCCCTTACCAAGAGGAAAGTAGCCACTGAACAATTACAGTGCTGTAGTTAACCTCTTGAGAGAAGAAGAACTGTTGGGTAATTTCAGTGTTGTTAAGTGTATGAGGAAAGAGGAGGATGTGTAAAGAATAGGCCAAACTATTCAGTGTATATGTAAGCAAAGATGAAATGATTCGTAACCAGAAAAGAGAGGGATCCAATGTAGTCAAGCCTGGCCAGTCAAAGGACCCAATAACTCACTAGCGGTAGTATCTCAACTGGTGGCTGGTGTCTTGGCCAATTAACCTACTGCCTGCAACAGCACTTCCCACAGGGTTCTTTTTTTTCCAACTGATCCTCAATTATCTCTCTTACAAGTCTCTTTTCATTAGTTTATGATAGTACGTAAGAGCCATGATTATTTATATTCTATTCTGCAAGACACTGGTCATATTCCTCTTTCTGCAATGGATGCTCCAATATGTAGTACTTATAGGTTGCTCATACATATTTCTTATTATCTTATATTGAAGATTTTCCAGGTTTTTCATATCTTTTTCACTTATTTCCCACCAGGTCTCTACATTAGCAAAGAGTAGGATTTTCTTCTTGTTTTTTCTATTATGTTTCTACATTTCTATTTGTTTATTCGTTCGTTCTACACTAGAGTATATTAATGCCTTTTTTTTTTGTATGTGCAGATTCTTCTAGAATCAGAAATCAGAACTTCAGGATTATTTTCTCTTGCATTTTTAGCTCCTTCAGCCTTCAGCCTAACCAGGGACTCAACCGAGTTCAGCTGGTACTGCTAGGGTGCCACAGCCCAACCTCCCACATTTCCACCACAGATGAAGCTTCATAATGCTGAGTCCCCTACTGCTGCTACCTCCGCGGTCATAAAAGGCACCAGAGGAAGCAGCAGGGCCTACTGGAACTGCGTCACAATCGCTGAAGGAACGTAGAGAGTAGAGGTCCCCTTATATGTTTTGTTTCATTGTTGGTGTCGGCTACCCCCCAAAATTGGGGGAAGTGCCTGGGTATATGTATGATGTATGCATTTTCAGCTTAAATTAGACCCTTCAAAATTGGGAATAGTGACTGGAATGTTGTTCGTGCAAATTAATATAGTCAGTTGAAAATTGGACAGAGTATAAAAAAAAAAAAATGTGCTGCTTTTTCATAACATCATAACATAAGATGACAAACCACTATAGCCAATTCCTTTTAGTGAGGCAAGTTTTGCACCGACTCGCAGGGGTACCCTTTCAGCTCGGAAAAGTTTCCTAAAAGCTGATTGGTCGGAAGTATATTTATCCGACCAATCAGCCATTAGGAAACTTTTCCGAGCTAAAAGGGCACCTCCGTGAGTCTGTGCAATTCTGCTTCACTGAAAGGAAATTACTATAAAAGACCAAATAAGGGAACCATATGGGGAATGTTGGGAGAAAACGTCTTATGGAAATATGCAATAAATATTACAGCAAGAAAGTGTAAAAAGCAAGAACTTAAAAGGGAAATAAAAAGTAAAGTGGTAAATTAAATAGAAAGAAAAAATAGAAGAATAGAAAACAGAGATGACCAAACTGAGGTTTGTGAATAGAACAGCTAAAGAATGTAGAAATAAGTTTAGGTATGCTGAAAAATCCTAGCAGGGATCTGGCTGCATTTATAGATAGGGCAATGAATATAAAAGAAGAGTTTAAGAAGCCCAAACTGATTACCACAACAGGTTGCCAAAACTGATGATAGCAAGGTGTTATCCTATCCAATTTCAAAGTAGAAGGGAATAAAAGTAAAGATTGTGAACCTCATTATGATATTAATTTATTTAAGGCACAGATGATATAAACTTAATAATAAGAACCAGGAACCAGGAACCATGAAAACAAGGTTGATTATGATAGAATTAAAAGAAAAATATTAGTAACAGGAATGATAAGGATAGGCTTCGTGTGTTGTGTAGTGAAGCAGATGATACTTCGGAGAATATGTTTTCCTGTAATGAATTAAGAAAAATTTAGAAGTAATGGCATAGAATTGGGAAATTTGGAAACACCAAATAAAGATTTTGCTCGGTATATTAGAAGCAAAAGTGTGTAAAATGTGTTGTCTGTGTAGGATGTAACTAATGATAATATATTTTCTGCAGATCGCAGCACTTGGCACCTAAGACGCTTCTAGTAGTGAGAGAGAGAGAGAGAGAGAGAGAGAGAGAGAGAGAGGGGCCAATACAGAAAAGTATTGCGTTTTACAAAAGTCGCAAAACAATTACGCATCGTTTCTTTAAACCAGAGACTTATTTACTGTAACGCTGGATGATCTGAAAATGAATAATTTCATTGTCTAAAATAGTACACGATAAATGTATAATGACACATCATATAACAAAAGTTAGAGCCTGGGAATTCATTTTGTGGTGTTTTTTTTAAGAGACTTTACAACAGACGATTCATAAGACCTGTTTCTGAATCTCCTGTGTCAACCGAGTATGACCATCTCTCTCTCTCTCTCTCTCTCTCTCTCTCTCTCTCTCGCTGAGGGTGTCACGAATATTAACATCAATGCGGAGACGACAAAGACTAGTCTCCCACTTTCGGGGCATCATGATTTATTTCATGATTTATAGCATTCGTTATTTCTCTCATCTCATTTTCAACCAAATTATCACAATGTTGTTGCCAATTATCATAAACCAAATTTGGGGCATCATGATTCATCTCATGATTTATAACATTTTTTTCTCTCATTTCATTTTCAACCAAATTATCATAATGTTGTTGCCAATTATCATAAACCAAATTTGGGGCATCATGATTTATCTCATGATTTATAGCATTCTTTATTTCTCTCATCTCATTTTCAACCAAATTATCATAATGTTGTTGCCAATTATCATAAACCAAATTTGGGGCATCATGATTTCTCTCATGATTTGTAGCATTCTTTATTTCTCTCATCTCATTTTCAACCAAATTATCATAATGTTGTTGCCAATTATCATAAACCAAATTTGGGGCATCATGATTTCTCTCATGATTTATAGCATTCTTTATTTCTCTCATCTCATTTTCAACCAAATTATCACAATGTTGTTGCCAATTATCATAAACCAAATTTGGGGCATCATGATTTATCTCATGATTTATAGCATTCTTTATTTCTCTCATCTCATTTTCAACCAAATTATCACAATGTTGTTGCCAATTATCATAAACCAAATTTGGGGCATCATGATTTATCTCATGATTTATAGCATTCTTTATTTCTCTCATCTCATTTTCAACCAAATTATCACATTGTTGTTGCCAATTATCATAAACCAAATTTGGGGCATCATGATTTATAGCATTCTTTATTTCTCTCATCTCATTTTCAACCAAATTATCACATTGTTGTTGCCAATTATCATAAACCAAATTTGGGGCATCATGATTTATAGCATTCTTTATTTCTCTCATCTCATTTTCAACCAAATTATCACAATGTTGTTGCCAATTATCATAAACCAAATTTGGGGCATCATGATTTATCTCATGATTTATAACATTCTTTATTTCTCTCATCTCATTTTCAACCAAATTATCACATTGTTGTTGCCAATTATCATAAACCAAATTTGGGGCATCATGATTTCTCTCATGATTTATAGCATTCTTTATTTCTCTCATCTCATTTTCAACCAAATTATCACAATGTTGTTGCCAATTATCATAAACCAAATTTGGGGCATCATGATTTATCTCATGATTTATAGCATTCTTTATTTCTCTCATCTCATTTTCAACCAAATTATCACAATGTTGTTGCCAATTATCATAAACCAAATTTGGGGCATCATGATTTATCTCATGATTTATAGCATTCTTTATTTCTCTCATCTCATTATCAACCAAATTATCACAATGTTGTTGCCAATTATCATAAACCAAATTTGGGGCATCATGATTTATCTCATGATTTATAACATTCGTTATTTCTCTCATCTCATTTTCAACCAAATTATCACAATGTTGTTGCCAATTATCATAAACCAAATTTGGGGCATCATGATTTATCTCATGATTTATAACATTCTTTATTTCTCTCATCTCATTTTCAACCAAATTATCACAATGTTGTTGCCAATTATCATAAACCAAATTTGGGGCATCATGATTTATCTCATGATTTATAGCATTCTTTATTTCTCTCATCTCATTTTCAACCAAATTATCACAATGTTGTTGCCAATTATCATAAACCAGATTTGGGGCATCATGATTTATCTCGTGATTTATAGCATTCTTTATTTCTCTCATTTCATTTTCAACCAAATTATCACAATGTTGTTGCCAATTATCATAAACCAAATTTGGGGCATCATGATTTATCTCATGATTTATAACATTCGTTATTTCTCTCATTTAATTTTCAACCAAATTATCACAATGTTGTTGCCAATTATCATAAACCAAATTTGGGGCATCATGATTTATGTCATGATTTATAGCATTCTTTATTTCTCTCATCTCATTTTCAACCAAATTATCACAATGTTGTTGCCAATTATCATAAACCAAATTCTTAATGCTAGGGAAAAAAATCATTACAGAGAATGGGATACCTTTTTGGTAGCAACTCAGCTTTAGCCTTTATTTTTTGTTTTTTTGTTTTTGGCAATAATTAAATCTGACTTCTCATTTCCAGAGACATCTACGTGTGCTGGAACCCAACAAAATCAAACTGTTAATCCACTTAGTTTGATAATAAAATGCCACTCTAAAATCTTTAAAACTAAAGGGTTACTGGAATTTAAAACCTTCTAAAGCTTGTAGGACACTTATTGCATCACTAAAAATGGTATAATTGCCCCCTTCTCTTTTAACGATATTTTCTCATTATTATTATTATTATTATTATTATTATTATTATTATTATTATTATTATTATTATTATTATTATTATTATTATTATTATTACTTGCTAAGCTACAACCCTAGCTGGAAAAAGCAGGATGCTATAAGCCCAGGGGCTCCAACAGGGAAAATAACCTAGTGAGGAAAGGAAACAAGGAAAAGATTAAAGTATTTTGAGAAGAGTAACAACATTAAAATAAATATCTCCTATATAAACTATATAAACTTTAACAAAACAAGAGGAAGAGAAATAAAGATAGAACAGTGTGCCCGAGTGTACCCTCAAGCAAGAGAACTCTAACCCAAGACAGTGGAAGATCATGGGACAGAGGCTATGGCACTACCCAAAAGTAGAGAACAATGGTTTGATTTTGGAGTGTCCTTCTCGTAGAAGAGCTGCTTACCATAGCTAAAGAGTCTCTTTAGCTAAGGTAAGGGTAAAGGTGTATAGTTTCAGTTCCAGTTCCATCAGAATGGATACTCACCAGCACGTCAGCCGGGGAGACCCAATCCCCTACTGTGGTGCCCAACCACAGCAGTGGCCTCCCCAGTAAATAGCTTTTAAACTCGCCGTTCCGGGTGGGGATCGATCTGCTGCCACGTAAATGCTAGGCGAACACGTTACCACTGTACTAGTCAGGAGGCCATATATCTATTACAGGATAAGAAAAAAAAATCTGATAATTTCACCTTTCTACTTCTAGACTTAAAGCATCTTGCTTTTCCAATTAGGGTTGTAGCTTAGCTAGTAATAATAATAATAATAATAATAATAATAATAATAATAATATTATTATTATTATTATTACTATCCAAGCTACAACCCTAATTGGAAAAGCAAGATGCTATAAGCCCAGGGGCTCCAATAGGGAAAAATAGCCCAGTGAGGAAAGGAAATAAGGAAATAAATAACTGAAGAAAACAAATTAACAATAAATCATTCTAAAAAAAGTAATGTCAAAAGAGATATATCATATATATACTATTAACAATGTCAACAACAAAAATGTCATATATAGACTATAAAATAATGATAATAATAATAATAATGAAATCGAAGTCTTGTATATAACGGCTTAGCTAAAAAAAAAGAAAGAAAAAAAAAAAAAACGTAAGGCATATTCTCAAAACCGTATATCTTAAACATTTCAATAAAATAAAACCTTACACGTCTATCTTCAAAAGTATTTAAACCCAATTCAGTAAGTCTGCCTTCATATGACATGTGTTGTAATACTAAAACCAGCATAGTTACCCCTCCCTGTACTTTTTTTAGTTTTATCATATAGGCCTAATCTTATCTTTCTCCAGATAGGACGACTGAACCTGTACACAATACTCGAGGTGGATTGGGGTTCGAAAAAAAAAAAAAACTTTTATACAATATAATAAAAGATTCCTTATCTACAAAAGAAAATGTCCTCTTGGTCATATCCAAAATATCACCAGCTTAAGCTTCTGACGTATCAGTGTGTATTGAAAATGCCAGATTATTCCAACCACCTAGGGCAGTGTTTCTCAACCTTTTTTAAATGATTATTTTATTTCCAACTAATTGATTACCCCATTGAACATATACACGGTAACATCAAATGTTTTTTTGCAGCCTCCTGATGAACTGTATGGATCATGTAGCCAGCTATTGGCTGCTTATAGTTAAGGATCCAAAACAAATGCAAACTTTTCCATTTTAATGGATATCAAAATGAACCATCATCAGTGCAGAATATTCAATGTAACAATATTAATAGATACTCTTTTTAGTAACGACCTCAAACTTTTTACCTCTCACAGTAGATTCATAACCTCTATTCATCTTTCCTACTTGTAACTCTTTACATTTGTTTTCATTAAAAAATTCTTTACATTTGTCTTCGTTAAAACCTCGTGGTAGTGTCCTTGCCTTGTGTTTGCCAGACTGGGGTTCGAGTCCCGCTTAGACTCGTTAAGTTCCTCTGGTCGCTGCAACCTCACCATAGTTGTGAGCTAAGGATGGGGGGGAGGGTTTGGGGGGAACCTATAGGTCTATCTGCTGAGTCATCAGCGGGAGCCTATAGGTCTATCTGCTGAGTCATCAGCGGGAGCCTATAGGTCTATCTGCTGAGTCATCAGCGGAAGCCTATAGGTCTATCTGCTGAGTCATCAGCGGGAGCCTATAGGTCTATCTGCTGAGTCATCAGCGGGAGCCTATAGGTCTATCTGCTGAGTCATCAGCGGGAGCCTATAGGTCTATCTGCTGAGTCATCAGCGGGAGCCTATAGGTCTATCTGCTGAGTCATCAGCGGGAGCCTATAGGTCTATCTGCTGAATCATCAGCGGGAGCCTATAGGTCTATCTGCTGAGTCATCAGCGGGAGCCTATAGGTCTATCTGCTGAGTCATCCCAAGCCATTGACTGGCCCTACTTGGTCCTAGCTTAGATGGTGAGGGAGCTTGGGCGCTGGTCATACATAATATGGTCAATCTCTAAGTCATTATCCTGCTTGATAGGGTAATGTCACTGTTCTTTGCCTCTGCCATTCATGAGTGGCCTTTAAACTTTATACCAATTTTGAGACAATCTAAAGAATTTATGTCATTTAGCAACACTTCCAGATCGACTAGAGAAACAATGCGATGGTATATATACCTTTCAGTCATCTGCCAAATTGTTAAATTTTATCTCAGATACATCTGGCAGATCATCAATAGAATAGAGAATAATAGACCTACAGGCAAGTACCAGTTAGGCCTACTCTTCGTTTCCTGTCCATTAGAAAACTCTCTATAGGTTGGCCAGGGCACCAGCTGCCCGTTGAGATACTACCGAAAGTAGGTCGAGGACAGTGGCTCCTCAACATCCAAATCTCAGTAATAATAATATTTCCTTAACTCTGTAAGACTTAAAATTTCAGATGTGATCCTGGACAGAAATTTTTCTTTTGAGAAACACATTAGGTCTGTATCTTCTTAAATTGCACAAAAAATTGGTATTTTCGGTGATCAAACTATGATGAAGAAGTGTTTTAATTCTTTCATTCTACCTTGTTTTGAGTATTGTTCTCCTGTCTGGTCTTCATCTGCTGATTCTCGTCTTAATTTATTGGAGAGGAACTTAAGATCAATCAAACTTCTTATTCATGACCTATATATTAATCTCTGGCACCATCATTCAATTAGTTCATTATGTATGATGCATAAGATTTTCCATAATCGGGAAGATGAATTGATTGAACTTCAAAAGTTCAAACCTATAGCAAATGTTTTGATGTTGAACTGGCTGACACAAGTCTCATTTCATAGTTTATATGCGAAAGATCTGTTTTCATGTTACTGTTCTTAAAATATTTTAATTGTTCATTACTTCTCATATAGTTTATTTATTTCCTTAGTTTCTTTCCTCGCTGGTCTATTTTTCCCTGTTGGAGCCATTGGGCTCATAACATCTTACCTTTCTAACTAGGATTGTAGCTTAGCTAATAATAATAATAATAATAATAATAATAATAATAATAATAATAATAATAATAATAATAATAATAATAATAATAATAATATTTCTCAGTATGCTCATCACGTCCATACCCTTCACGATCTTAAATGGAGAACCCAAATTTTTAAAACCCAAATTTTTAAAACCCAAATTTCGATTCATTAGAACTTGTATTATTTTACTGATTCTCTTTTAATGTATAACAAAACGAATTTCACATAAAACAAGTCATTTTGATGCTTTCATGATGAAAAATTTAACTGCCATTAAGCATTTTCCTTAGCCTTTCATACTCTTGTAATGTTTTAGTAATATTTCTTAGGAGAATTCATTTTACGTATGTGTTTATTCAAATATTAGCTCTCTCGAAAAAAAATTCTTTGTGTATATGTAAGTTTATTAAAATATTAACACTATACATACAATACAGCGTCTATTAATGAGTAAAATGAATTAAAAACTTTTCTGAAATAGGTAAAAGTTGTGGGTTATTTTCTTAGCTCCTAACTCTCCTACCAAGACAAATGGGATTTGATTTTAAATTGTCAAAATATACAGGCATAAAACTAAAGCTTTTCATTACTTATACTACCTGCTTTAAAATGATTACACCCACTATGCACTCTTATTATTCATCACTATTTGTATCTTATGATGGGTGGCCTATACTGGTTATATTAAACGTGATCTTGCATAAGAATAAAATCTTTCTAGTCTTTCTAAAATACTGATGCATCTGTTAGTCTCTGGGTATTAGAAAAAAAAGGTGTTTCATTACAATGCATTATTATTTCCCAACTTTCAATGCCCATTCCTGAAGCTTTAATTTTCCCTTGTTTAACATTATCCCTATCATATTTAATATATCCCTTTTACGCACGTCATTAAGATCAATTAAATTTTAACTCAGTCAAAATGGAAAATTTCTATTAATGCCTCCCACGCTTTCTCATGTTGGGCAGCTTTTCACCTTTTCTAACACATACTCCAAAGCCTAGATTTAGAAAAAAAATACAAATTTTCTTCGTCTTGATAAATATATCATATAGAGCATTCCAAACATATCTGACTCTAAGAAGTGTGAAACATTCTCTCTCTCTCTCTCTCTCTCTCTCTCTCTCTCTCTCTTATGATGTTTAAAGAAAAAATCTAACCACAACCATATCTGACTCTAGAAAGTGTTAAACATCTCTCTCTCTCTCTCTCTCTCTCTCTCTCTCTTTCTCTCTCTCTCCTTATATTTCCTAAGGGATAAAATTCTCTAACCACAATCATTAGTTTATTTCAAACAAGATGAAAAACAAACAAACTAACTCAAACATCTGAGGTGTGATAAAGGATATCATAATGGTAATTAGCAGATAAGGCTTAAGGTTCGTAGGTTTAAGTTAAGCGAGGAACCTTCTTGTGTTTGTTTCACTTTTAAAATGGGATTTTCCAGTCATAACTTGGTTTTAGTTTACTCCAGCACAATATCCTTAAACTGGTATTTTCTATCAACGTAACTGAATATGTGTAATTTGAGAAATGTAATTTTAAAGTTGTGAAATTTGAGCTGTTTTATGGACAGTGTATCTTAGATTTAACGGGATCTACATTGTAACACGAAGAGCATCATGTCAAGATTAACCAATGAGAATAAAAACCTGTTGTTACTGCTCTTAAAATGTTTTATTTTTCCTTGTTTCCTTTCCTCACTGGGCTATTTTCCCTGTTGGGGCCCCTGGGTTTATAGCATTCTGCTTTTCCAGCTAAGGGTTGTAGCTTATTAAGTAATAATAATAATAATAATAATAATAATAATAATAATAATAATAATAATAATAATAATAATAATAATGCATATGAACATATGTTTTCATGGGTAGGCCTATTCCTTATCTGCATTTGAAAGTTTCATTCATCTCATAATTTACACAAGTGCGGAAAACCGAGAGAGAGAGAGAGAGAGAGAGAGAGAGAGAGAGAGAGAGAGTTTAATACTTCTGAAAAACTCAAAGATGTTTATGTTTAAGAAAAAAATAGAGTAGAGATTGACACTTCTTAGAGACTCAAAGATGCTTGTGGTTAGGATAAAAACACACGAGGAGAGAGAGAGAGAGAGAGAGAGAGAGAGAGAGAGGTTTCACACTTCTTAGAGAGTCAGATATGATTGTGGTTGGAGAACATTTTTCCTTTAGACATCATAAGAGAGAGAGAGAGAGAGAGAGAGAGAGAGAGGGGTTTCACACTTCTTAGAGTCAGAAATGATTATAGTTAGAGAATTTTTTCCCTTAGGAATTATAAGGAGAGAGAGAGAGAGAGAGAGAGAGAGAGAGATGTTTAACACTTTTTAGAGTCAGATATGATTGTGGTTAGATATTTTTTCTTTAAACATCATAAGAGAGAGAGAGAGAGAGAGAGAGAGAGAGGGGGGGGGGGTTTCACACTTCTTAGAGAGTCAGAAATGATTATAGAGAATTTTTTCCCTTAGGAATTATAAGGGGAGAGAGAGAGAGAGAGAGAGAGAGAGATGTTTAACACTTTTTAGAGTCAGATATGATTGTGGTTAGATATTTTTTCTTTAAACATCATAAGAGAGAGAGAGAGCGAGAGAGAGAGAGAGAGAGAGAGAGAGAGAGAGAGGGGGGGGGGGGTTTCACACTTCTTAGAGAGTCAGAAATGATTATAGAGAATTTTTTCCCTTAGGAATTATAAGGGGAGAGAGAGAGAGAGAGAGAGAGAGAGAGAGATGTTTCACACTTCTTAGAGAGTCAGAAATGATTGTGGTTGGAGAATATTTTTCCTTTAGACATTATAAGGGGGGGAGAGAGAGAGAGAGAGAGAGAGAGAGAGAGAGGTTTCACACTTCTTAGAGTCAGAAATGATTATAGTTAGAGAATTTTTTCCCTTAGGAATTATAAGGAGAGAGAGAGAGAGAGAGAGAGAGAGAGAGAGAGAGATGTTTAACACTTTTTAGAGTCAGATATGATTGTGGTTAGATATTTTTTCTTTAAACATCATAAGAGAGAGAGAGAGAGAGAGAGAGAGAGAGAGAGAGATGTTTCACACTTCTTAGAGAGTCAGAAATGATCACGGTTAGAGAATTTTTTCCCTTAGGAATTATAATGAGAGAGAGAGAGAGAGAGAGAGAGAGAGAGAGGGGTTTCACACTTCTTAGAGCCAGAAATGATTATAGTTAGAGAATTTTTTTCCCTTAGGAATTATAAGGAGAGAGAGAGAGAGAGAGAGAGAGAGAGAGAGAAAGAGAGAGAGAGAGAGAGAGAGAGAGAGAGATGTTTCACACTACTTAGAGAGTCAGAAATGATTACGGTTAGAGAATATTTTTCTTTAAACATCATAAGGAGAGAGAGAGAGAGAGAGAGAGAGAGAGAGAGAGAGAGGGGGGGGTTCACACTTCTTAGAGTCAGAAATGATTACGAAATGATTGTGGTTGGAGAACATCTTTCCCTTAGGAATTATAAGGAGAGAGAGAGAGAGAGAGAGAGAGAGAGGGGTTTCACACTTCTTAGAGAGTCAGAAATGATTACGATTAGAGAATTAATTTTTTCCTTTAGGAATTATAAGGAGAGAGAGAGAGAGAGAGAGAGAGAGAGAGATGTTTCACACTTCTTAGAGTCAGATATGATTGTGGTTAGAGAATTTTTTCTTTAAACATCATGAGAGAGAGAGAGAGAGAGAGAGAGAGAGAGAGAGGGGGGGGGGGGGTTTCACACTTCTTAGAGTCAGAAATGATTACGATTAGAGAATTTTCCTCCTTTAGACATTATAAGGAGAGAGAGAGAGAGAGAGAGAGAGAGAGAGATGTTTCACACTTCTTAGAGTCAGATATGATTGTGGTTAGAGAATTTTTTCTTTAAACATCATGAGAGAGAGAGAGAGAGAGAGAGAGAGAGAGAGAGAGAGGGGGGGGGGGGTTTCACACTTCTTAGAGTCAGAAATGATTACGATTAGAGAATTTTCTCCTTTAGACATTATAAGGATTTCCTTTAGACATTATAAGGAGAGAGAGAGAGAGAGAGAGAGAGAGAGAGAGAGAGAGAGAGATTTAAGAAAAAACTTATCAATAGTTTACCTCCTAAAAAGCATGAAAGAGAGAGAGGGACTGTTAAGGGGTAGAAATAAGAATGAAATTAAGAGAGAGAGAGAGAGAGAGAGAGAGAGAGAGAGAGAGAGATATTTATGACGTCACAGAGACAGAGTTGAAAGAAGAAGAAGACAACCAAGTGCCAGCCAGCCAGAGCTATTGTCAATTGTTATCATCATATCAGACGAAAATTTCAGTTGATCATGCAGGTAAATTAATATATTTTATATAATTTATAATTATGATTAATAAAACTGCGGAAAAATGCACCAGAGAGAGTAATTTGAAGTGATTTGTGAAGGTTATATGCTATTATTAACCCTAACACAACAACCCTTTTTTTTTATCTCAAGGCCTGCCGTCATTATTTTCGTATTTAGGCCTTTTTTATTTAGTTTAGGCCTATTTATTCTTGTCTAGGTAAGTATATATCAAGGAAAAAAATGGCATTTTGATGTTTAATAAAGGAAAGTAGCCCAGTGAGGAAAGGAAACAAGGAAAAATGAAATATCTTAAGAGTAACATTAAGATAAATATCTCCTTTATAAACTATAAAAACAAAAAAAAAAACAAAAAAAAACAAGATAGAATAGCGCTCGTGTACCCTCAAGCAAGAGAACTCTAACCCAAAACAGTGATAGAGCATGTTACAGAGGCTATGGCGCCACCCGAGAATAGAGAACAATGGTTTGATTTTGGAGTGTCCTTCTCCTAGAAGAGCTGCTTACCATAGCTAAAGAGTCTCTTCTACCCTTACCAAGAGGAAAGTAGGATCCTTTGTATATCAGCGGCCAGTTCCTCGCGTATTGATTAAAAATGGACATCAACTAACCTAAACTTTCCTCCCCTAACCTAACCTACATGCCGTGTCCTTACCTACTTAACTAATAAAGGCTAACGTCTCCCTGCGACACCCCCCATACGCTGCCGTATTCCAAGTTACTCGTAATAATACACACAGGTGGCCGCTATCGTACATACACCCCGAAGATTTATTTGTTAATCTTAGTGTTGTCAGGTGTATGAGCACCGAGGAGAATGTGTAAGGAATAAGCCAGACTATTCGTTTTCTGTTTAGGCAAAGGAAAAATGAGCTGTAACCAGAGAGAAAGATCCAATGTAGTACTGTCCGGCCAGTCAAAGGATCCAATAACTCTCTAGCGGTAGTATCTCAAAGAATAAGAATAAGTAAATATTTACTAAAGCGCAATAGAAATAGGGTTCAGGGTGTATGTATGATAGCGGCCACCTGTACGTATTATGTCTAACTTAGAAAATATGGCAGTATATGAGGGTCGCTAGGGGCCGTTAGGCCCCCCCCCCCCCCCCCGTTAGGTAGGTAGGTAAGGAAATGGCTTGTAGGTTAGGTTAGGGGGGAAGTTTAGGTTAGTTGATGTTGATTTTTAATGAACGCGAGAGGAACTGGCCGCAGATATACAAAGGCTCCTTGGTTCTAGGGTGAATTTATAGCTACTTCGAACTGTTCTGATACCTAAAATTGGGGAAACTCATATTTTTACCAATATAGAAGTTTTAGAATTCATATTCATGGTTTTGACATTTTAGATGTTTTAAAATTCGGAGCTTTTGTATATCAGCAGCCAGTTCCTCTCTTGTGGACATCAATTACCCTAAACTTTACCCCCTAACCTAACCTACAAGCCGTGTCCTTTCCGACTTACCTAACGGGGGGCTAACACCCCCCTGCGACCCTCCTTACACTGTCGTAATCAAACATACACCCCTAAAATTCTATAAGTTATGAATAAAAAAATCACATTTTAAAAGTGAAACAAACATAAGAACACCGCCTAACCTAACCCTAGGAGCTGTATCCTTAACTACTGCTTGCATAGAAAATGGGAATTCCTTCCCATTGATTGATTGATTGATTTGAGGCTTTCTAGCATCCTGACATCTAAGGTCCCATTTTATAGAGATCCCTTCATAATGGTGTCCATCGCCATCCATATTTAATTAAGCCTGTAACGTATTGACACTTCCTTTATCAAATTTAATAATTCATTGCTCGCAATTCAGCATTTTCTCCTTGCCTGTCTATTTTGGTAAGTGATATAGGCTATACTTCGTTACTCACGTCTGCCGCGTGGGTGAGTACACTGGCGTTGTTACAGTTACCACGATCAAACGCTTATTCCAATTAACCTTTGCTGTACTATGCCTTGCTCCTCCTGCAAGTTAACAGTATCTCCATGCTCCTCAGATTTGGCAAGTGGCACGTGCTTTCTTTCACATGTCGGCTTTGTGGGTGAATAATTTAGAGTCATTTCACTTTTCTACTTAATGCTCCCGTCGTAGTTCACGTCATTAGTAATGTAACAATACGTTATCTCCTACAGTCCATTTCTTTTAGCGAGGTAGATTTGCACCGACTCATAACGGTGGCCTTTTAGCTTGGAAAAGTTTCCTGATCGCTGATTGGTTGGACAAGATAATTCTACCCAATCAGCGATCAGGAAACTTTTCCGAGCTAAAAGGGCACCGTTGCGAGTCGGTGCAAATATGCCTCGCTAAAAGAAATGGACTATAGCTCCTCTTTTTTTGGCAAGCGGTACAGGTTTCGCTATCCGCCTGGCTGGGGCTATGTATGACTTCAGTTGAACAAATAATTTTATAAAAACACTAAAACAAATATTTTTCAATATTAATCTTACCCGGTGATCATGTAGCTGCAGCTCTGCTGCCCGACAGAAAAAACCTACGGGCGGGATACGCCAGCGATCGCTATACAGGTGGGGGTGTACAACAACAGCGCCATCTGTCGAGTAGGTACTCAAGTACTTCTTGTCAACACAGACCAATTTTCTCTCTGTCGTGCCACCGGCAAGACCTACTTGATACGCTGTTGTTTCTGGAGTTGATTTTCACGCTATTTGGTGAAGTATTCTCTCTAGTTATTAGCTTTCGCTGTACAGAAGTTATCATCAATACTTTATCACTTTCATTGATTAGATTTTGGATTATTTGTTGACGACTTGGATAGATTTTGGATTTCCCCCTTTGACTAATTCAAGATGTCTGACCCTACTCAAGTCCCCAAGTACAGGCAGTGTAGCGCTAGGGACTGTTCTAGGCGTCTTCCGAAGGCCTCTATAGATCCTCACACCGTTTGTTCCAATTGTAGGGGTAAAGCCTGTCAATTGGAAGATCGATGTGAGGAATGCGCTGGGCTTTTGGAATTCGATTTTCAAGAATTCCTTAAGAATGCACGTAGGCTAGAGAAGGATAGGATCAGGAGGAGTTCGTCTCGCTCTATTGATTTTTCCTCTCCCCATGCCCCACAACCTATTCCTTCCCCTGTAGTGGTTACACCCGACCCTTCTACTAGCTCTCATCAACCTTCGATGGCGGATATGATGCGTGCCATTCAGGCTCTTGGTGACAGAGTTGAGTCATTAGCGAATGACCGCAATCAACTCTTGGCTGACGTCAAAGAGTTGAAGGAGAAAAGTGCAGTGGGAAGTGTAGTGAGTGTCAGTGCAGTGAAAAGTGTCAGTGTTACGCATGAGGGTGCGTCTGTTCGTGCCTGTCGTCCTCCCAGTCCGGGACCTCTTGCAAGCTCCCAAGCCCAGGGGAGAAGCAATGTCCTACGACCAAAGGGTTCGACAGGCCTTGATCAGCGTACAGACGTACCCTCCGTGGTTGAGGACGTATCTTGCAGAGATCGTCCCACCCACAAACAGATGAGTGAGCCCATTCATTCCTCGTCTGCGGAAGAGGTTTCTCGACAGAAACGCTGGACCAAGGTCTCACGACCTCTCAAGCGCAAGGTCCCTTCCGAGCGAGTCCAACGGCCCAGGTGTAGCCACTGGGTCAGTTCGGACTCGCCGCAGTCTTCCGAAGACTGCACACCTCCCAAGAGAGGTAGAGTGGTTCCGCAGCAGGCAATCACTCCGTCTGTTGCCGCACCAACCGCTGTAGACCCTAAGTGGTCTTTGCTGCAGTCTATGCAGACTCAGCTAGCTTCCTTCATGCAGGAGTATCGTGCTGAGAAGGTTGACGCTGCACCCGTTAACCTACAACCTGCCACGGTTGTGCGCTCAGCTGACACTGCGGCTGCCTGCTCCCACACTCCGGCTGTGAGAGCTCCACCACCGATGCGCAGTCGACCCTGCCAGACGCATGTTGACGTTAGCCGACTTGCGGCACCCTCCGTTGACATGCGTGAGCTACCGCATCAGCAGGAAGGTGGAGTCAAGCTGCCGTGTTTTGACGCGATGCGTCAGTCTCCGCAACCCACGGCAGTCCCCACCACGCACCACCACTCCGCTTTGGTTGTTGCCAGCTCTCAGACTGACCAACAGCGGCATGACGTTGGATCCAGTGCAGCTACGCATGCACCCGTGCTGCCGGATTCAGCCGTTCAGCTTTCTTCTCCTCCTTTGCTGCTTCCTCCTCAGCATTCGGATGAAGGAATCTCTGATGACGACGAAGCTGCGCATTTGGACGATCAACACTCCGACATAGATGAACCCAAGACTACGCCTCCCTCCTTAGACTTTAGGAAAGTCCTTGCCCTGTTTAAGGAGTTGTATCCGGACCAGTTTGTGTCTGCAGCTCCACGCTCACCTCCCTCTGAGTTCGCTTTAGGCATGCAGTCAGCAGCTCCTGCCTTTACGAAGCTCGTACTCGCTCGCTCGTCCAAGAGAGCTTTAAGGGTACTGGGAGAGTGGCTGCAGGCCAAGAAGCAACTTGGGAAGACTACCTTCATGTTTCCCTCGGCCAAGCTTGCTTCCAGATCTAGCGTCTGGTATGCCACAGGAGAGGTTCTCGGCTTGGGAGTTCCTGCCTCTGCCCAGGGCGACTTCTCAAGTCTGGTAGACTCTCCCCGCAGACTGGCTATGAGACGGTCCAAGATTTGCTGGACTTCTTCGGACATGGACCATCTTTTGAAGGGAGTTTTCCGTGCGTTTGAGGTCTTTAACTTCCTGGACTGGTGTTTGGGAGCGTTGAGCAGAAAGACCTCCCCTTCGGATAAGGACTCTGCCATGCTCATCATGTCCTGCATGGACAAAGCCATTCAGGATGGGTCTGGCGAGCTTGCGGCTTCTTTCGTGTCTGGAGTTCTCAAGAAGCGAGATCACCTTTGCTCCTTCTTGTCGGCGGGAGTCACACCATGTCAGAAGTCAGAGCTGATGTTTGCTCCGCTATCGAAGTGTCTCTTTCCTGAAGAGCTGATCAAGGGGATTGCCGCCTCGTTGATCCAGAAAGACACCCATGACCTGGTGGCGTCATCCGCACGTAAAGTCACAGCTTTACCTTCCGTGCCTAGACCTAGGATGGACACACCAGCATCTAGGTTCATTCCGCCCTTTCGTGGCAGAACCTCCAGCAGAGGAGGTACCCGTGCCGATAGTCAACGTGGCAACAAGAAGAAGGGTTCCAAGTCCTCAAGAGGCAGAGTCTGACTGCCATCTTCTCCAGACAGCAGTGGGAGCCAGGCTCAAGAACTACTGGCAGGCCTGGGAGAACAGGGGTGCAGACGCACAGTCTGTGAAGTTACTCAGAGAGGGGTACAGGATTCCATTCTTGCGCAAGCCCCCTCTAGCAACAACTCCCATCGACCTCTCTCCCAGGTACAGAGAGGAGGACAAGAGGCTAGCTTTACAGCAAGAGGTGTCTCTCTTACTACAAAAGGGAGCGGTAGTCATAGTCCGGGACCATCAATCCCCGGGCTTCTACAACCGTCTCTTCTTAGTGGCGAAGAAGACAGGAGGGTGGAGACCGGTGCTAGACGTCAGTGCTCTAAATGTCTTTGTCACCAAGCAGACGTTCACCATGGAGACGACGAAGTCGGTGCTAGCATCGGTCAGGAAGGAAGACTGGATGGTCTCGTTAGACCTAAAGGACGCGTACTTTCACGTCCCCATCCACCCAGATTCCCAACCTTTTCTAAGGTTCGTCTTTGGGAAGGTGGTTTACCAGTTCCAAGCCCTGTGCTTTGGCCTAAGCACGGCACCTCTAGTGTTTACCAAACTGATGAGGAATATTGCCAAATTCCTGCATTTAGCAGACATCAGAGCCTCCCTCTATTTGGACGACTGGCTTTTAAGAGCTGCGTCAAGTCGTCGCTGTCTGGAGAATCTAAAATGGACTCTGGATCTGACCAAGGAATTGGGTCTCCTGGTCAATATAGAAAAGTCCCAACTCGTCCCATCCCAAACTATAGTCTATCTAGGTATGGAGATTCAGAGTCAAGCTTTTCGGGCTTTTCCGTCGGCCCCCAGAATCAGTCAAGCCCAAGAATGCATCCAGAGCATGCTGAAGAGGAACCGATGTTCAGTCAGACAGTGGATGAGTCTGATAGGGACGCTTTCATCGCTGGACCAGTTCATCGCGTTAGGGAGACTCCACCTCCGACCCCTTCAGTATCACCTAGCTGCTCACTGGAGAAAGGACATGACGCTAGAAGCGGTCTCAGTTCCTATCTCCGAGAAGATGAAGTCTGCACTGACTTGGTGGAAGAACAACATTCTTCTCAGGGAAGGTCTACCACTGGCTGTTCAGACCCCCGACCACCTTCTCTTCTCGGACGCATCGGACACGGGCTGGGGTGCGACACTGGACGGTCGGGAATGCTCGGGCACGTGGAATCCGGATCAAAGAGCACTACACATCAACTGCAAGGAGCTACTGGCAGTTCATCTGGCCTTGAGAAGCTTCAAGTCCCTCCTTCTAGGCAAGGTGGTGGAGGTGAACTCCGACAACACCACAGCCTTGGCGTACATCTCCAAGCAAGGAGGGACTCATTCGATGACGTTGTTCGAGATCGCAAGGGACCTCCTCACCTGGTCAAGAGATCGAAACATATCTCTTGTAACGAGGTTCATTCAAGGTGACATGAATGTCATGGCAGACCGCCTCAGCCGGAAGGGTCAGATCATCCCTACAGAATGGACCCTTCACAAGAATGTTTGCAACAGACTATGGACCCTGTGGGGTCAGCCCACCATAGATCTGTTCGCTACCTCGATGACCAAGAGGCTCCCAAATTATTGCTCACCGATTCCGGACCCAGCAGCAGTTCACATAGATGCCTTTCTTCTGGATTGGTCCCATCTAGACCTTTATGCGTTCCCCCCGTTCAAGATTGTCAACAAGGTACTGCAGAAGTTCGCCTCTCACGAAGGGACAAGGTTGACGTTGGTTGCTCCCCTCTGGCCCGCGAGAGAATGGTTCACCGAGGTACTGCAATGGCTAGTAGACGTTCCCAGGACTCTTCTTCTAAGAGTGGACCTTCTGCGTCAGCCGCATGTAAAGAAGGTACACCCAAGCCTCCACGCTCTTCGTCTGACTGCCTTCAGACTATCGAAAGACTCTCAAGAGCTAGAGGCTTTTCGAAGGAGGCAGCCAGAGCGATTGCCAGAGCAAGGAGGACATCCACTCTCAAGGTCTACCAGTCAAAATGGGAAGTCTTCCGAAGCTGGTGCAAGGCGAATTCAGTATCCTCAACCAGTACCTCTGTAACTCAGATAGCTGACTTCCTTTTACACCTAAGGAAGGTAAGATCCCTTTCAGCTCCTACGATCAAAGGTTACAGAAGCATGTTGGCAGCAGTCTTCCGCCACAGAGGCTTAGATCTTTCCAACAACAAAGATCTACAGGACCTCCTTAAGTCTTTTGAGACCTCAAAGGAGCGTCGGTTAGCCACACCAGGTTGGAACTTAGACGTGGTTTTAAGGTTCCTGATGTCAGCAAGGTTCGAACCGCTTCAATCAGCCTCTTTTAAAGATCTCACTTTGAAGACTCTTTTCCTCGTTTGCCTAGCAACAGCTAAAAGAGTCAGTGAGATACACGCCTTCAGCAGGAACATAGGATTTACATCTGAAACGGCTACATGTTCCTTACAGCTTGGTTTTTTAGCTAAAAACGAACTCCCTTCTCGTCCTTGGCCCAAATCGTTCGAGATTCCAAGTCTGTCCAGTTTGGTTGGAAACGAACAAGAGAGAGTACTATGCCCAGTAAGAGCTCTTAAGTACTATTTAAGACGTACGAAGCCATTACGAGGACAATCAGAAGCTTTATGGTGTTCTATTAAGAAACCTGCTTTACCGATGTCGAAGAACGCAGTTTCTTATTACATCAGACTTTTGATTAGAGAAGCCCATTCTCATCTGAATGAGGAGGACCATGCTTTGCTGAAGGTAAGGACACATGAAGTTAGAGCTGTCGCAACTTCAGTGGCCTTCAAACAAAACAGATCTCTGCAGAGTGTAATGGATGCAACCTATTGGAGAAGCAAGTCAGTGTTCGCATCATTTTACCTTAAAGATGTCCAGTCTCTTTACGAGAACTGCTACACCCTGGGACCATTCGTAGCAGCGAGTGCAGTAGTAGGTGAGGGCTCAACCACTACATTCCCATAATCCCATAACCTTTTTTAATCTTTCTCTTGAAATGCTTTTTATTGTTGTTTTTGGGTTGTACGGAAGGCTAAGAAGCCTTTCGCATCCTGGTTGATTTGGCGGGTGGTCAAATTCTTTCTTGAGAAGCGCCTAGATTAGAGGTTGTGATGAGGTCCTTTAGTATGGGTTGCAGCCCTTCATACTTCAGCACCTAGGAGTCGCTCAGCATCCTAAGAGGATCGCGAGGCTCAGTAAGGAAGACGTACTTAAAAAGGCAGAGTAATGGTTCAAGTCGACTTCCTTACCAGGTACTTATTAATTTTGTTTGTTATTTTGAATAACTGCTAAAATGAAATACGGGATACTTAGCTTCTAATGTTAACATGTATGCTGGTCTCCACCCACCCCCCTGGGTGTGAATCAGCTACATGATCACCGGGTAAGATTAATATTGAAAAATGTTATTTTCATTAGTAAAATAAATTTTTGAATATACTTACCCGGTGATCATGAATTAGAGGACCCACCCTTCCTCCCCATAGAGACCCAGTGGACCGAGGAGAAAATTGGTCTGTGTTGACAAGAAGTACTTGAGTACCTACTCGACAGATGGCGCTGTTGTTGTACACCCCCACCTGTATAGCGATCGCTGGCGTATCCCGCCCGTAGGTTTTTTCTGTCGGGCAGCAGAGCTGCAGCTACATGATCACCGGGTAAGTATATTCAAAAATTTATTTTACTAATGAAAATAACATATTGCTCTATTTTTATTTTTCAAAATCACTGTAGTCGAAATCTTCTCTTTGCATCATCTGCTTCTTTTGGTAGGACAACGTCTGCTCCTTTTGCGACACTTTTTACATTGACCTAATCAGTCACCAAGTCTTTTTATATAAAAATGAAATAAATTCCTTTTAAAAGACAACAAATTCCATTGTACCATAGATTTTTGGGTTCTTGATGTTAACCCTTTTATCCCCAAAGGACGTACTGGTACGTTTCACAAAACTCATCCCTTTACCCCCATGGACGTAACGGTACGTCCTTGCAAAAAAATGCTATAAATTTTTTTTTCATATTTTTGATAATTTTTTGAGAAAATTCAGGCATTTTCCAAGAGAATGAGACCAACCTGACCTCTCTATGACAAAAATTAAGGCTGTTAGAGCAATTTAAAAAAAATATACTGCAAAATGTGCTGGGGAAAAAATAACCCCTTGAGGGTTAAGGGTTGGAAATTTCCAAAGAGCCTGGGGGTAAAAGGGTTAATGAATAATTATGAGTAAGAAATATGATGCCATCTTCATGTAAGGAAAGCTATAGTAAAGGGTTGCCACAGTAGAACAAAACCAATATTATTGAAACGTAAAGTTTGCATTTTAAAGGTGTTTGTCATGAAAGTTACATTCTGTATTGTGTAATTTTTTTTCTCTTTTAGAGATACTTTGCTATGTTATACTTTACTCTGAATTAATGTAAGTCATTTTCACAATAACATTCAACATTACTTTCTTCTTTCCAGAAACACCCAGGAAAGTGAAGGATCTGTGCAATTTTGGCAGATTTTGATACAATGCTCAATTTTGCTGGTTTTCAAGATGCCTTGAGCGTAGCACTAGTAATTATAATTGTATCATTTGTCATTGCTGTGGCATGGTTGTCAACAAACGTGAGAGAACAACCGCTTATTGCAACAGCTGTAGTGGTGTTTCAAAGTGGTGTAAATACTGAAGGGGACCAAAACTCATCTGTTACAGGGGCAAATCGACTTGACAACCAAAGTGGTGGGAATGGTGAAGGGGAGGGAGAATCTGCGGGACCCGTCCCATTAGTCAAAGAAAATGAAAGCGCTGTTTTGGAAGTGAGACCAGAAACGGGCAAAGTATGTACAGAATGCAAAAGCGGTGATGTGGTGGATGAAGATTCGAAGCTCTCCAATCGCGCTGGTGAAATGGTGCCGTCGGAAGAAAGCGAGAAAGGGGCCGAGGCCCTACGTGTAGATAAGGGCTTAGAGGAACCGCGTGATCGCGAGTCCCCTACAAATGAAAGTAGCCACTCAAGAGGCTCAGGAGATGTGAAAAGTCCGTCCTGTACAACTTCGTCAACGTCAGAGAAGCCGCACGACGATCCATCCCAAGAAATGGAAATTAGAAACCGTAGGCTTAAGCATTTTGTGACAATGGGTGGAAGTCATGTACCTGATACTCATCATGAAACTTGTGCCTCGCAGGGCGATGTCGGGGGGACACCCTCTCCAGGGAAAGATAATGAAAAGGTTTCAAAGGACTCTGATACTTTTGTAAGAGATGCAGAATCAAGTTCATTGCCATCGGATAATGGCGGAGGTGAAAGACCGCCAGGAAGTATTAGAATTCGGTTGAAATTTTTAGATGAAACTCAGAAGTTTGTTTTTGCTCAGCTCACAGAACAAGTTGGAAGTTTTAAAAGGTATGTATGTTACTTTTTTGGTACAGTACAGTTATTTTATTGAGATTATACAGCAATATTTAATGTAGGTTATACAAGTTTTAAGTCATTTTTTATTACCTGTGATATCATTTATGGTTGATACAAATATTGCAGGCTGCTTGATCAATTTTATGTACTGTACTGGCCCTTTCCAGCCAGCCTTTTCTTATGATAATCTTATTGCTGAATTCTATTTGTTAGATGATAGAACTGGGAAACTGTGTTATTCTGAGTAATACTGTCCCCCATTCATGCCAATGTGATATTCAGCCATGAAATCATAGAAGTATCATTGAAACAAACTTGAATTTAAAAATAGAATTAATGCTTATTGAAGTTCATAGCTGTTACCACTCTCTGTCCCACTCACAATAGCTGTAGATTCTCTTGAAAATACCATACATGTCACCCAGAATATTGAGATGCTAAGATTGTGGCAATTAGGGGGAAAGATATTTGTTGACATCGGTGCTCTGTTCCATTGTTTGCAGTAGCTCTCCATACCACTGCGTTTTTCTAGTGTGGCCAAAGGGAAGTACTGTACATAAAATTTCTAAAAATTTTATCGTGATATAGTTTTCATTGCAAAGAATGAACAGCAATGAACCTCATTTTACCCTTTTACCCCCAAAGGACGTACTGGTACGTTTCACAAAACTTATCCCTTTACCCCCATTGACGTACCGGTACGTCCTTGCAAAAAACTGCTATTTACATTTTTTCAATATTAAACTTACCCGGTGATCATATAGCTGTCAGCTCTGCTGCCCGACAGAAAAAACCTACGGGCGTAATACGCCAGCGATCGCTATACAGGTGGGGGTGTACATCAACAGCGCCATCTGTCGAGCAGGTACTCAAGTACTCGATGTCAACACAGAACCAATTTTCTCTCTGTCGTGCCACCGGCAAGACCTACTGAATACGCTCTTGTTTTCTGGATTGATTTTCACGTTATTTGGTGAAGTATTCATTTCTGGTTATTAGCTATCGCTGTGCAGAAGTTATCTTCAATACTTCCTTGCATTCTTTTTTGGATTTTGGATTATTTGTTGACGACTTGGATAGATTTTGAATTCCCCCCTTTGACTAATTCAAGATGTCTGACCCTTCTCAAGTCCCCAAGTACAGGAAATGTAGCGCTAGGGACTGTTCAAGGCGTCTTCCGAAGGCCTCTATCGATCCGCACACCGTTTGTTCCAATTGTAGGGGTAAAGCCTGTCAATTGGAAGATCGATGTGAGGAATGCGCTGGGCTTTCGGAATTCGGGTTTCAAGAATTCCTGAAATATGCACGTAGGCTAGAGAAGGATAGGATCAGGAGGAGTTCGTCTCGCTCAATTGATTTTTCCTCTCCCCATGCCCCTCAACCTATTCCTTCCCCTGTAGTGGTTGCACCCGACCCCCCTGCTAGCGCTCATCAACCTTCAATGGCAGATATGATGCGTGCCATCCAGGCTCTAGGTGAGAGAGTCGAGTCATTGGCGAATGACCGCAATCAACTCATGGCTGACGTCAGAGAGTTGAAAGGTAAAAGTGCAGTGGGAAGTGAAGTGAGTGTCAGTGCAGTGAAAAGTGTCAGTGTTACGCATGAGGGTGCGTCTGTTCGTGCCTGTCGTCCTCCCAGTCCGGGACCTCTTGCAAGCTCCCAAGCCCAGGGGAGAAGCAATGTCGTACGACCAAAGGGTTCGACAGGCTTTAATCAGCGGACAGACGTACCCTCCGTGGTTTCGGACGTATCTCACATAGATCGTCCCACCCACAAGAAGACGAGTGAGCCCGTTCATTCCTCGTCTGCGGAAGAGGTTTCTCGACAGAAACGATGGACCAAGGTCTCACGGCCTCTTAAACGTAAGGTCCCTTCCGAGCTAGTCCAACGGCCCAGGTGTAGCCACTGGGTCAGTTCGGACTCGCTGCAGTCCTCCTCCGACTGCACACCTCCTAAGAGAGGCAAAGTGGTACCGCAACAGGCAGTAACTCCGTCTGTTGCCGCACCCGCTGTTTTAGACCCTCAGTCACAACGGACAGTAACTCCGTCTGTTGCCGCTTTTGTAGACCCTAAGTGGTCTTTGCTGCAGTCTATGCAGACTCAGTTAGCTGCTGTTATGCAGGGGTTTCGTGCGGAGAAGGTTGCCGCTGCACCCGTTAGCCCACAACCTGCCACGGTTGTGCGCCCAGCAGACGCTGAGGCTGCCTGCTCCCACACGCCAGCTGTGAGAGCTCCTCCACCCATGCGCAGTCGACCCTGCCATACGCATGCTGACGTTCACAGACGCACGGAACCCTCCGTTGCCGTGCGTGAGCTACCACAACAACAGGAGGGTGGAGTTAGGCTGCCGTGTTTTGACGCGGTGCGTCTGCCTCCGCAACCCACGGTGGTCTCCGCTATCCTTCCACAGTCGGGAGTAGACTCTTTGCGCACCCACTCAGCTTTGGTTGTCGCCAGTTCTCAGACTGACCAACAGTGGCATGATGTTGGGTCCAGTGCAGCCACGCATGCACCCGTGCTGCCGGACTCAGCCGTCCAGCCCACTCCGTTGCCTCTTCCTCCTCAACATTCAGACGATGGTATCTCTGATGATGACGAAGCTGCACATCTTGACGACCAACACTCGGACATCGAAGAACCCAAGACCTCGCCTCCCTCCTTAGACTTTAGGAAAGTGCTTGCGCTGTTCAAGGATTTATATCCGGATCAGTTTGTGTCTGCAGCACCACGCTCGCCTCCCTCTGAGTTCGCTTTAGGCATGCAGTCAGCAGCACCTGCCTTTACGAAGCTCGTACTCGCTCGCTCGTCCAAGAGAGCTTTAAGGGTACTGGGAGAGTGGTTGCAGTCCAAGAAGCAACTTGGGAAGACATCCTTCATGTTTCCCCCGGTCAAGCTTGCTTCCAGATCTAGCGTCTGGTATGCCACGGGAGAAGTTCTCGGCTTGGGAGTTCCTGCCTCTGCCCAGGGCGACTTCTCAAGTCTGGTAGACTCTCCCCGCAGGCTGGCTATGAGACGCTTGCTGGACTCCTTCGGATATGGACCATCTTATGAAGGGAGTTTTCCGCGCTTTCGAAGTCTTTAACTTCTTGGACTGGTGTTTGGGAGCGTTGAGCAGGAAGACCTCCCCTTCTGATAAGGAAACTTCCATGCTCATCATGTCCTGCATGGACAAAGCCATACGGGATGGTTCTAGTGAGCTTGCGGCTTCTTTCGTGTCTGGGGTTCTCAAGAAGCGAGATCACCTTTGCTCCTTCTTGTCAGCTGGAGTCACCCCATGTCAAAAGTCGGAGCTTATGTTTGCTCCACTCTCGAAGTGTCTCTTCCCTGAAGAGTTGATCAAGGAGATTGCTGCCTCCTTGATCCAGAAAGACACCCATGACCTGGTGGCGTCATCCGCACGCAAAGCCACCCCTTTGCCCTCCGTACCTAGACCCAGGATGGACACTCCAGCGTCAAGGTTCATTCCGCCCTTTCGTGGCAGAGCCTCCAGCAGAGGAGGTACTCGTGCCGGAAGTCAACGTGGGAGCAGGAAGAAGGGTTCCAAGTCCTCTAGAGGCAGAGTCTGACTGCCACCTTCTTCAGACAGCAGTGGGAGCCAGGCTCAAGAACTACTGGCAGGCCTGGGAGAACAGGGGCGCAGACGCACAGTCTGTGAAGTTACTCAGGGAGGGATAGAAGATTCCATTCTTGCGCAAGCCCCCTCTAGCAACAACTCCCATCGACCTCTCTCCCAGGTACAGAGAGGAGGACAAGAGACTAGCTTTACAGCAAGAGGTGTCTCTCTTACTACAAAAGGGAGCGGTAGTCATAGTCCGGGACCATCAATCCCCGGGCTTCTACAACCGCCTCTTCTTAGTGCCGAAGAAGACAGGAGGGTGGAGACCGGTGCTAGACGTCAGTTCTCTGAATGTCTTTGTCACAAAGCAGACGTTCACCATGGAGACGACAAAGTCGGTTCTAGCATCGGTCAGGAAGGAAGACTGGATGGTCTCGTTAGACCTAAAGGACGCTTACTTTCACGTCCCCATCCACCCAGATTCCCAACCTTTTCTAAGGTTCGTTTTCGGGAAGGTTGTATACCAGTTCCAAGCCCTGTGCTTTGGCCTAAGCACGGCACCTCTAGTTTTTACCAAACTGATGAGGAATATTGCCAAATTCCTGCATTTAGCAAACATCAGAGCCTCCCTCTATTTGGACGACTGGCTTTTAAGAGCTGCGTCAAGTCGTCGCTGTCTGGAGAATCTACAGTGGACTCTAGATCTGACCAAGGAATTGGGTCTCCTGGTCAATATAGAAAAGTCCCAACTCGTCCCATCCCAAACTATAGTATACCTAGGAATGGAGATTCAGAGTCAAGCTTTTCGGGCTTTTCCGTCGGCCCCCAGAATCAGTCAAGCCCAAGAATGCATCCAGTCCATGCTGAAGAAGGACCGATGTTCAGTCAGACAGTGGATGAGTCTGATAGGGACGCTTTCATCACTGGACCAGTTCATCGCGTTAGGGAGACTCCACCTCCGCCCCCTTCAATTTCACTTAGCTGCTCACTGGAGAAAGGACAAGACGCTAGAAGCGGTCTCGGTTCCTATTTCCGAGAAGATGAAGTCGTCACTGACTTGGTGGAAGAACAACATTCTCCTCAGGGAGGGTCTGCCACTGGCTGTTCAGACCCCCGACCACCTTCTCTTCTCGGACGCATCGGACACGGGCTGGGGTGCGACATTGGACGGTCGGGAATGCTCGGGCACGTGGAATGCGGTTCAAAGCGAGTTGCACATCAACTGCAAGGAGCTACTGGCAGTTCATCTGGCCTTGAGAAGCTTCAAGTCCCACCTTCTAGGCAAGGTGGTGGAGGTGAACTCCGACAACACCACAGCCCTGGCGTACATCTCCAAGCAAGGAGGGACTCATTCGATGACGTTGTACGAGATCGCAAGGGACCTCCTCACCTGGTCAAGAGATCGAAACATATCCCTAGTAACGAGGTTCATTCAAGGCGACATGAATGTCATGGCAGACCGCCTCAGCCGGAAGGGTCAAATCATCCCAACAGAGTGGACCCTTCACAAGAATGTATGCAACAGACTATGAGCATTGTGGGGCCAGCCCACCATAGATCTGTTCGCAACCTTGATGACCAAGAGGCTCCCAATTTATTGTTCACTGATTCCGGACCCAGCAGCAGTTCACATAGATGCCTTTCTTCTGGATTGGTCCCATCTAGACCTTTATGCGATCCCCCCGTTCAAGATTGTCAACAGAGTACTGCAGAAGTTTGCCTCTCACGAAGGGACAAGGTTGACGTTGGTTGCTCCCCTCTGGCCCGCGAGAGAATGGTTCACCGAGGTACTGCAATGGCTAGTAGACGTTCCCAGAACACTTCCTCTAAGAGTGGACCTTCTGCGTCAGCCGCATGTAAAGAAGGTACACCCAAGCCTCCACGCTCTTCGTCTGACTGCCTTCAGACTATCGAAAGACTCTCGAGAGCTAGAGGCTTTTCGAAGGAGGCAGCCAGAGCGATTGCTAGAGCTAGGAGGACATCCACTCTCAAAGTCTACCAGTCGAAGTGGGAAGTCTTCCGAAGCTGGTGCAAGTCTAAATCAGTATCCTCAACCAGTACCTCTGTAACTCAGATAGCTGACTTCCTTTTATACCTAAGGAAGGAAAGATCCCTTTCAGCTCCCACGATCAAGGGTTACAGGAGCATGTTGGCAGCAGTCTTCCGTCACAGAGGCTTAGATCTTTCCAACAACAAAGATCTACAGGACCTCCTTAAGTCTTTTGAGACCTCGAAGGAGCGTCGGTTGGCCACACCAGGTTGGAACTTAGACGTGGTACTAAGGTTCCTTATGTCAGCAAGGTTCGAACCACTTCAATCAGCCTCTTTAAAAGATCTCACTTTGAAAACTCTTTTCCTCGTCTGCTTAGCAACAGCTAAAAGAGTCAGTGAGATACACGCCTTCAGCAGGAACATTGGATTTACATCTGAAACGGCTACATGTTCCTTACAGCTTGGTTTTTTAGCCAAAAACGAACTTCCTTCTCATCCTTGGCCCAAATCGTTCGATATTCCAAGCCTTGCTAATTTGGTTGGAAATGAACAAGAAAGAGTACTATGCCCGGTAAGAGCTCGTAAGTACTATTTGAAACGGACTAAGCCATTACGTGGACAATCAGAAGCTTTATGGTGCGCTATTAAGAAACCTTCTTTACCAATGTCGAAGAATGCAGTTTCTTATTATATCAGACTTTTAATTCGAGAAGCTCATTCCCATCTGAATGAGGAGGACCATGCTTTGCTGAAGGTAAGGACACATGAAGTTAGAGCTGTCGCAACTTCAGTGGCCTTCAAACAAAACAGATCTCTGCAGAGTGTAATGGATGCAACCTATTGGAGAAGCAAGTCAGTGTTCGCATCATTTTACCTTAAAGATGTCCAGTCTCTTTACGAGAACTGCTACACCCTGGGACCATTCGTAGCAGCGAGTGCAGTAGTGGGTGAGGGCTCAACCACTACATTCCCCTAATTCCATAACCTTTTTAATCTTTCTCTTGAAATGCTTTTTATTGTTGTTTTTGGGTTGTCCGGAAGGCTAAGAAGCCTTTCGCATCCTGGTTGATTTGGCGGGTGGTCAAATTCTTTCTTGAGAAGCGCCTAGATTAGAGGTTTTGATGAGGTCCTTTAGTATGGGTTGCAACCCTTCATACTTCAGCTCCTAGGAGTCGCTCAGCATCCTGTGAGGATCGCGAGGCTCAGTAAGGAAGACGTACTTAAAAAGGCAGAGTAATTGTTCAAGTCGACTTCCTTACCAGGTACTTATTAATTTTATGTTTGTTATTTTGAATAACTGCTAAAATGAAATACGGAATACTTAGCTCTTAATGTTAACATATATGCTGTTCTCTACCCACCCCCCTGGGTGTGAATCAGCTATATGATCACCGGGTAAGTTTAATATTGAAAAATGTTATTTTCATTAGTAAAATAAATTTTTGAATATACTTACCCGGTGATCATAAATTAAAGGACCCACCCTTCCTCCCCAATAGAGACCCAGTGGACCGAGGAGAAAATTGGTTCTGTGTTGACATCGAGTACTTGAGTACCTGCTCGACAGATGGCGCTGTTGATGTACACCCCCACCTGTATAGCGATCGCTGGCGTATTCCGCCCGTAGGTTTTTTCTGTCGGGCAGCAGAGCTGACAGCTATATGATCACCGGGTAAGTATATTCAAAAATTTATTTTACTAATGAAAATAGCATTTTTTTTGCATATTTTTCATAATTTTTTTTAAGAAACTTCAGGCATTTTCCAAGAGAATGAGACTAACCTGACCTCTCTATGACGAAAATTAAGGCTGGTAGAGCAATTTAAAAAAAATAGACTGCAAAAATGTGCTTGAAAAAAAATAACCCCTGGGGGTTAAGGGTTGGATAATTCCAAATATCCTGGGGGTAAAAGGGTTAAGAAAAAAAATCTTGAGGGTTTCGCAGTATAACTAAAGGGATTGGAATTTAAATGAGATATGAAAAGGAAAAATGTAGTGTATTTAGTGTTGTCAAATGTGTAGAGAACTATAGTGGGATTGTATAGAATACACCAGACTATTCAATGCACGTGTCGACCAAAATCAGAAAATGGTCCCACCCCGGGATGTCTGGTCAATCTTAGAAGGGCACCATTTCCTTTTGGGGTAATATCTCAATGAGTGATTGATGTCTTTGCCAACCTACTACTCTTTCTTATTCACTGGTCTTATTTGAACTATCATCATTCACTGCCTCAACATTACTTCTTATATCCTCTTGTCCTGTAAAGTAAGAGACTTATGTAGGAAAATGACTTGGCAACAATTCTTAACCCTTCTACCCCCAATGGATGTACTGGTATGTTTCACAAAACTCGTCCCTTAACCCCCATGGACATACTGGTACGTCCTTGCAAAAAACTGCTATTTGCATTTTTTTTTGCATATTTTTGATAACTTTATGAGAAACTTCAGGCATTTTCCAAAATAATGAAACCAACCTGACCTCTCTATGATGAAAATTAAGGCTGTCAGTGCAATCTAAAAAAATAAAATATTGCAAAACGTGCTTGAAAAAGAAAACCGGCTCGGGGTTAAGGGTTGGAAAGTTTCAAATAGCATTAGGGGTAAAAGGGTTAAGCTCTTGTGAGTCCAAAAGTATATACTAGTGAAGGTGCTGAGATGATCGGCAAGAAGGGATATGGCAGCCTTGAATTAACTGTTGCTCCATATCTCTTAACAGTGCTTCTGGGCAATGGTATCTCTAGTTGCTTATCAGGGAATGCATCCTACTGGCTCACTGCTACTAAGGGTTGTAGTTAATTGCAGAGTTGTGTGAAGCAGCTTCGGTCTAATGTTTCCATCTATTATGTCAGAGTCATATTCACCTTGCTTCCTGCATTCGGTATCTGTCAATGATGTCGTAGTAAGTGTATCTTTTGAGATTAGGTATGTAAAGATGTTAAAAATGCCATATGTCTCTCCCCAAGGCTTAATTGGACAAGATAAATGTATCCTCAAGCTGACTTTAGTACATTTTTTATATAGTCACTGCCAACATTATATCTGTAATCTAGAACTCATTGAATTTTATGCCTGATGCAGCACTGTATTTCAATTAGAAATACATAACTCCCGAGCTTTCCCCCATCATATTCTTCTTACAATACACAGTTCATTTCCGCAAAGTCAACTTCTTTTTTTATTTCAGTACCAAACTTCACTTTAATAAAGGGGAGTTTGTGACCTCCTTTGACGATAGAATCCTCTTCCCTTTTTTTTTTTTTTCTTGAACCCAACTGCCTTTCTTGCGTCACTTATTCTGTATTTTTATACTCTATGGTCGGATTTTTTTTTATGTATTTGCATTCATGACCAGAGTTTTTTTTTTTTTTTTTATGAATTTCAACGTGGCACGCTTACAAAAGAGCTACATTTTAAAGGGGTCTTCTTTTTTCCCACCATTAAGGGGTTGGTTGCCTGCCAGGACTTCTCCAGTGCCATCTATCAAAGGCATCCTCTTCCACCAAACCTCTGGTATATTATTATTATTACTAGCCAAGCTACAACCCTAAATTAGTTGGAAAAGCAAGATGCTATAAGCCCAAGGGCCCAGTGAGAAAAAGGAAATAAGGAAATAAATAAATGATGAGAACAAATCAACAATAAATCATACTAAAAACAATAGCAACATCAAAACAGTTATGTCATATATAAACTATAAAAAGGCTTTTCTGGGCTCGAACCTGTGCCGCCCAGTGAATAAGCTCCATTTAGCACTTATTCTTAGGTAATTTACTGCTAAATATACCAGAGAAAAAATGTAAAGGAGTGCTAGGTTAACTAGCTCGCTCACCTATTGGTGTCGGTATAAAATTGGGCGTATAATCCAGAGGTCCCGCACTATTTAGATTCATCCACGACAGAAACCCCAATAGAGGAGAGCCGTTCAACCTCACTCGGTACTACTAACAATGTATCCGCTCAGAACCCAACTCCTTTTAGCACGTCTTGTGTGTAACCCGCTTTTTTGTTGTGCTCTCGTTTTTTCACTTATTTTCTTTGGATTATGGCTTCTTCGTCGGTTTCCCTGGAGACACCGTCTAAGTTAAGTACCAAGCTGTGTTTTGCTGTGTTTTGAGCAACCTAGATCGTTTAATATTTGAATTATAGGAGTTTATTCTTTTCGTTCATACCGATCTTGCTTGATTCCATTTACAGTTGGTACTCCTGTTTTGAGAGCTTTTAGTTTCACTCGCGGTGTTACTATATGTATTATTTTTATTATTAAATTTTATTTGTTATTATGGATATTCATTATTTAGCGTTTAGAACCCTCGTGGTTCAATTTTTGGGCCGATATCATTTACGTATCGTTATGGCTGCCGACCTTCGTGCTAGGCGGCAATGTTATTTTTTAAGCCATCAGGTGTGTCTTTTGTGATTTAATTATTATGTTGCATGCCTTGCCAAAATTTTTATGTGTTTATTTTATATTATCAGCGCTATTACTATTATAATGAATATTGTGCTATTACTCCGTTTGATCTGTCTGGTTGGGGATCGTCAGTTGGTAGCCCTGCTGCTCCGTATCACGTGATCCTCCCCCATGCTCCCCCTCTCGCTAGGTGGGCGGCTAGGCTTCTCTCCCCCCCTCCCCTAGGGGACCGTTGCCTTCCCTCCTTGTAGAGGGGGTAGTTCAGTGTTTATGGACTTTGTCCTCCGGGTGTCCCGGCGGGTTCGGCTCTGTCTAGTCTGGTTGGCCACCGGTCAACAGAGTTGGATCCCGGTGCACCCTATTTTATATTCACTTATCACACTGGTTTATGTTATATGAAACCCTCTGGGTTCGGTTGGCGGTTCTTATCTACAGTTCCGCCCCCCTATTAATTTATAACAGTTCCTATGATGATTATATGACAGATCACTACCCCGGAGTTCCTATACGAATTGGTTTTGGATACTTTTATTTCCCGGCCCGGGGCTTAGCCTCGCCCCGGGAAATCAGACACCATGTGTCTTAATTTTTTGTTGTTGCATCCTTTTTTATACTCCCGGCTCGACCGGAATGGATGGCTATACTTTAGTCTGAAGCTAGACTTATGTTTAGGCCGGGTCCTCCGGACCCGCCCCTACTTAAGAATATTACAGTTAAGCCCTAATCTTGTGTTAGGCTTATGTTAGGCCCGGGTCCTCCGGACCCGCCCCTACTTAAGAGAATTACAGTTTCTCATGTACTATTCTTTTTATAGATGGTGCATTGTCAGACGACGGCCTGTGCAGCGGTTCTACATCAGCCCTGCGGCCATACCGTCTGTCGGTCTCACGCCCTCTGCGGAGTGCAGCTGGAGGATGTCGTGGTATGGCACCCGGATAACTGTGTGGTCTGTTTTGACCTCGTTACCACCCTTGGATCTGACTCGGTGAGTCCCGTTGGCTATGTTGCCTTCTTATTTATCTTACCTTTTTTGGCATACATACACTATTTAGTAAGATATCTATGGTCTTGAAGGACCACTGGGAGCCTCCCCTTTTAATTCCCACTATTATTTCAGGCATCCCCGGAGCAAAAGTCTGCGGCTCGGGCCACACTGAAAGTGTGGGTTGGTGGTTTTGCCCGGAACGTGAAGTCCAAGCGGCCGTACGTCCTCTCCGAGGACTACTGTTCCTTGATTTACCCCAACGCCAAGTCTTCAGCCGCTGTGGCTAGGCATGTTGCAGCTCCCATCATTGCCCACATTGATGCCACCATAGCGGGGTTTATTGATCCAGAGCAGGATCCGTCGGACGCCCCCGGAGATCTAGAAGACAATGTTGCCTCCATGAACCTTGACGTGGAACCCATGTTATTGGATGATCCAGATACAGGTAGGGTGGTAAGTGAGGCAGGTGTTTCCGGCGCTGAGATTCCTATCCTCAGCCCCTCTCTTTCTTCTTCATCTGATCGCTCTTCCTTTCATGGTTTTTCTGGGGACCGTGATTCGTCCCAACGATCACACCCGGTTCCCCCCAAGAATAAGTCTAGAACCTTACCTAAAGTTCGTAAGCCTCATAAGGCTTCTCATGGTTCTAAACAGAATACAAACCTGTCATCTAAGGCTTCTGGCTCCTCCTCTAAGTCTCGCGACCCGGGAGTTCATTCCGCCACACCTGCTGCTAGCCCGGGCCTTTCCGAATCAGCCATGCTTCGCATCGTATCGGAGATGCAGGCTAAGTTGGTATCAGAGATGCAGTCTAAGATGGACACGATGTTCTCTAACATCGGTCAGAGACTTGGGGCATTAGAGCAAGGTGCTCCGGAGCGAGTCCAAAGCTCTCTCATCCCGGATGCCTCTAAGCTCCCGCCGTTTGCCAAAAACAACCCTTGGCGTATGGCTCTTCATTCCCCGTTCTCAGACGGAATGTTAACTTTGGAGGGTCTTGGTACTCGTCCCCTAGAGGACTTTGAATTCTTTCCTCCTGGTCTGGCATTTCCATTTCATGGTTATGCCAGGCTTACCGAGGAAGCTTTGGTTCGGTTAGACAAGGTCCCCAAGGAGACAGTTATCTTCCCAAAAGAGCAAGCCCAATCTGTGTGGGCCAGATTTCTGAATGACATCGGCTGCACCAACACTATGTTGACGCCTTATAAGAGCTCCTTCACAATGTTCCTAATGGACAAAAACACCGTGACTCCATGTGTCAATAAGGTAGCAGAGCTTGCCTTCCAATATGCTCTGGAGGAGAAGCCCTTGCCTCCCATCCGAGAGGTGGATCCAATCTCCCTCCTTCTTCCTTCAGGCATTGAGTGTTGGGACAACGTCCATACCACATTTACCTCTGGAAAGCTAGCAGCAGACTGTGCTTCAGTAATGTTTAGTGAGCGGCTTCCCCGTCTCCCGGAATCCCTCATTAAACAGGAGTATGATTCCCGCCTACGCGTTGGCCGTACTCTGAACCTGGCCACTTCCACGGAGTCGATAGCCTTGACTTACGATACTGAGAGTATTTTTAAATCTCTGAACAAGGCTACGTTGCAGTCATTATACTATGACCTGTATGACTTCGCTACTGCTAAACGCAGGTGTCGCAAACATGTCCTGGCAGAGGCGACTATTAGGCATGAACCTAATAAGCTGATCCGGTCCTCCTGTTGGGGTTCAAACCTCTTCCCTGAGGACCTTGTAGAGGAAGTCTTGGCGGAGGCCACTAGAGTCAACCAGAGCCTTAAAGCCCGTTGGGGTTTGACTCCTAAACGTAAATCTGACCCTGCAAATTACCAAGCCCGGGGTAGGAAGAAGCTCCGTCCATATACCTCCACTCAGTTCAGGCAACAGCAGAGTGGTTCGTCCATTTTCCGGCTGCCTCTTCCCCCATCTCCTGTTGCCCCGGCACAGCCTTCCACCTCTCAGGCTCCTTCGGACGACTATGTCACCGTTCTGCTTCCTAAGAGCCAGCTTTCTGGTGCCTCCGCCACTTCTCCTGCCTTTAACCAGTCGTATGAGGCTCATAGCTCTTCCCAGAGTTATGGTAGAGGTAGAGGCTACCACCGTGGTTCTAACCAGAACAAAGGCAGGGGAAGAGCCTTTCGCAGAGGAAAGAACTTCCGAGGCGGACGTGGAGGCAACTCCTCAAACCAATACTGAGGTGCAGCAGGTAGGGGGGAGGCTCTATGCCTTCCGCAACAAATGGAGGTTCAGTCCCTGGGCGTTCAGTATCATCTCCAAGGGACTGGGGTGGAGTTGGATTCAAGGACCTCCTCCTCCGAACAAATTTCGTCAACATTCCACTCCGGACCTGGTCGAATTTGTCCAGGATCTTTTACAAAAGAACGCCATACAAGAAACGAAACACCTGAAGTTTCAAGGTCGGCTGTTCAGTGTCCCGAAGAAGGATTCAGACAAGAGAAGAGTGATTCTAGACCTATCCCTTCTCAACTTGTCCATTCAATGCGACAAGTTTCGAATGCTTACCGTCTCGCAGGTGCGGACCTTACTTCCCCGTGGGGCCGTCACCACCTCTATCGATCTTACAGACGCCTATTATCACGTCCCGATAGCGAGACACTTCCGTCCGTACCTAGGCTTTCGCTTAGGGGACAAAAGTTACTCCTTCAAGGTGATGCCTTTCGGGCTCAACATCGCCCCAAGGATCTTCACAAAGCTAGCAGAAGTCGCTGTTCAGGAACTCAGGAATCAAGGGATTCAAGTAGTAGCCTATCTGGACGACTGGCTCATTTGGTCAGACACCTCCCAAAATTGCCTAAAAGCCACTCACAAAGTCATCCATTATCTTCAATCTCTAGGCTTCCAGATCAACTTCAAGAAGTCCCGTCTTCTTCCAAAATCGAAGTTCCAATGGCTCGGCCTGCAATGGGATCTTATATCTCATACTCTGTGTCTTCCCAGACCCAAGAGGTTAGAGATTGCAAGGAACACCAAACGCTTTCTCAAAGACAAAGTAAGTTCCAGACGACTCCAAGAGAGGATTCTGGGGTCCCTTCAGTTTGCCTCAGTGACGGATCTTCTTCTGAAGGCAAAATTGAAAGATATCAATCGTGTCTGGCGTTCGAGGGCGAACCGGAAGCTCCGGGACAGGAAAGTCCGCCTTCCTCCCATTCTACGGGAAAGACTTCTTCCTTGGACAAGAGCAAACAGTCTGTCAAAGTCAGTTCCCCTTCGATTTCCGCCTCCGAAATTAATCATTCACACGGACGCATCCTTATCAGGTTGGGGCGGCTATTCTCAGCTCAAGAAAGTTCAAGGTCTTTGGACTCCCTTGTTCCGCCAATTTCACATCAATGTGCTAGAGGCCATGGCAGTTCTTCTAACCCTGAAACGTCTCACTCTTCCCAAGAAACAACACCTTCGTCTGGTCCTCGACAGCGAAGTGGTGGTCCGCTGCCTCAACAGAGGCGGGTCAAAGTCAGGGCCTCTGAACCATGTTCTAGTAGCCATATTCTCCCTAGCAGCCTTGAACCGTTGGCATCTTTCAGCTGTCCACCTGGCGGGAGTCCGGAATGTAGTGGCAGACGCCCTGTCCCGGACCTCCCCTCTAGAATCGGAATGGTCACTCGATCTAAAGTCATTTCGGTGGATTCTCTCTCAGGTTCCCGGTCTCCAAGTGGACCTCTTCGCCACGGAATCCAACCACAAATTGAGAGTATATGTGGCTCCCAATCTAGACCCTCAGGCTTACGCCACAGACGCCATGTCACAGAATTGGGACACCTGGGAAAAGATTTATCTCTTTCCCCCGGTGAATCTTTTGCTGAAAGTTCTAGACAAACTGAGATCCTTCAAGGGACAAGTAGCCTTGGTCGCACCCAACTGGCCCAAGAGCAACTGGTATCCTCTCCTGCGAGAGTTGAGACTATACCCTCACCCGATACCCAATCCGGTTCTGTCTCAGATAGTACAAACACGCGTTGTGTACGCTTTCTCAAACATTCAGAGCGCCCTAACTTTATGGACTTTATGAAGTTTGCGGCTATGCATGGTGCCAATATTGATCCTCAAAACACCTTGTTCCTAGAATCGGATAAACGGGATTCCACCATCCGCCAGTATGACTCTGCAGTTAAAAAGTTGGCAAAATTTTTAATAGACTCAGACGTGAACTGTATGAACTTGAACCTTACAGTCACTTTCTTTAGATCTTTATTAGAATCAGGTCTGGCGGCCAATACTATCACCACTATTAAATCGGCTCTGAAAAAGATCTTCCTAGTGGGTTTTAACATAGACTTAACCGACTCTTTGTTAGCTTCAATTCCGAAAGCTTGTGCCAGACTGAAACCGGTTACTCGTCCTACCCCGGTGACCTGGTTCCTTAATGACGTACTCAAATTGGCTTCTGATACCATTAACAGTTCTTGTGATTACATTCCCCTTCTCAGGAAAACACTTTTCCTGGTGAGCTTGGCTTCCGGGGCAAGAATTTCTGAATTGGCAGCCTTGTCGAGAGACCCGGGTCATATTGACTTCCTGCCTTCGGGAGAGGTCCTTCTTTCTCCTAACAAATTCTTTTTGGCTAAGAACGAAGACCCTCAAAACAGATGGTCCTCCTGGAAAATTGTTCCCCTCACGCAAGATCCGTCTCTGTGCCCTGTTACTACTCTTAGGTCTTATTTATCCCGGACCTCCTCTAACTCCTCGGGGCCTCTATTCGTTAGAGAACAAGGCGGTACCATTACTATTAAAGGGATCAGGCAAAAAATTTTGTATTTTATTAAACAAGCTAACCCTGACTCTTTTCCTCTTGCACATGATATCAGGGCGGTTGCTACCTCGGTGAACTTCTTTCACCACATGAATTTTACAGACCTTTCCAGGTATACAGGGTGGAAATCACCGTCAGTGTTCAAGAAACACTACCTTAAACATTTGGAAGCCCTAAAATTTTCTACAGTAGCCGCAGGGAGCGTAGTTACTCCCAGGTAACTCACAGGTTAATGCCTTGTCTCTTTATCTCTCCCTCTTACCTGCCTCATTTATACCCTATTGTATTCGTTGGTCTCGCACCTGAATACTGTTATTATATTTGTAAATTTTTATACTCCTGAGTATCTGTATATATTATCACTCACGGCATTATTATACCTACCTTATTGGATTTATGTTCATATTTAAGATACAGTACCCTTATAATTGTTTTTTGGTACTCATCTCTGATTAAAAGCATCCTGTATTTCCCTTACGCTTATGTTTTTTCCTTTATTTTGCAAGTTTGGTGACATTTTCTCTTGTATAGATTCACTGGGCGGCACAGGTTCGAGCCCAGAAAAGGGATTTTGACGTAGGAAAAATCTATTTCTGGGCGAAGGACCTGTGCCGCCCAGTGAACCCTCCCAGCTCCTCTCCCTTGGAGTCCCCAAACTTTGGGTGCTAAGGAGTTGGGTTCTGAGCGGATGCATTGTTAGTAGTACCGAGTGAGGTTGAACGGCTCTCCTCTATTGGGGTTTCTGTCGTGGATGAATCTAAATAGTGCGGGACCTCTGGATTATACGCCCAATTTTATACCGACACCAATAGGTGAGCGAGCTAGTTAACCTAGCACTCCTTTACATTTTTTCTCTGGTATATTTAGCAGTAAATTACCTAAGAATAAGTGCTAAATGGAGCTTATTCACTGGGCGGCACAGGTCCTTCGCCCAGAAATAGATTTTTCCTACGTCAAAATCCCTTATGTCAGCCTGTTCAACATTAAAACATTTACTGCAACTTTGAACTTTTGAAGTTCTCCTGATTCAACTACCCGATTAGGAAGATACAGTGTATAAATACCATTACCATTGAAAGATATTGCTTTTAACCCTTTTACCCCCAAAGGACGTACTGGTACGTTTCACAAAAGCCATCCCTTTACCCCCATGGACGTACCGGTACGTCCTTGCAAAAAAATGCTATAAAAATTTGTTTTTCATATTTTTTGATAATTTTTTGAGAAAATTCAGGCATTTTCCAAGAGAATGGGACCAACCTGACCTCTCTATGACAAAAATTAAGGCTGTTAGAGCAATTTAAAAAAAATATACTGCAAAATGTGCTGGGAAAAAAATAACCCCTTGGGGGTTAAGGGTTGGAAATTTCCAAATACCATGGGGGTAAAAGGGTTAAGTACTTGTTCCGACACAAATACAAACAGTCGTTCTTTACATAGGAGAAGATAATAGTGCAAGCTGGAACACGGTTATAAAAACCTTTAGTGAGGTGTCAACAACCTTATTTGTTGTTACTATTTGGTAGTTGGAAAGCACGCCGCCAATCATTCACTACAACCCCACTTTGATTTCAGCCTTGGCTGAGAGTGGATATTGTCTTCCATGCACCAGGAACTGCTTGAAAACTTTAATAAGGATATGTTGCTTTTTCTTTTGCAGGTGTGTGTGCTTTGAGGTTTGCATGACGTGCGGGAGAATGGCACGTTTATGTTGGCCATGGAGACGGATCCTCACTGACTTTGCCGTTTGCGCAGAGAGCCCTCTTGCACACAGGCGACGAGTGTCGGGAGTGGCCCTCCTCCCAGTGGGAGCGGTACGGCATGAGGAGGAACGAGAAGTCTGAAAGGGATTCTTCACGTTCAGTGTCATCCTCGAAGTCAGAGAAATCCCTCTGCTCGTTCAGCCTCCTTTCAATTGTATTTACCACATAGTTTGTCATCTGGTTATACCAAGTTTTATCTGCCCATGACAAGTGGAAGGGATTCGGGATAAGATCTCTCCTACCTCTCGTCCATATTCAGTCGTGCGAGATCACGAATAAATTTGGTATTGGTGTGCCTACTTTATGAGAAGCTATATTATAAAGACTGCTTTGTTACTCATTAAGGTCACAACTTTATTTTCATGACCCTTTGTCTATTCAAGATCTTCCAATCTTTGTAGAAGCCCCCTCTCTTTATTATTATTATTATTACTTGCTAAGCTACACCCCTTGTTGGAAAAGCAGGATGCTACAAGCTTAGGGGCTCCAACAGGGTAAATAGCCCAGTGAGGAAAGGAAACAAGGAAAAATAAAATATTTTATGAAGAGTAACAACATTAAAATAATTATCTATGTAAACTAATAAAACTTTAACAGAAAAAGAGGAAGAGAAATAAGATAGATCGGTGTGTGTGAGTGTATCCTCAAGTAAGATAACTCTAATCTATGACAGTGGAAGACCATGGTACAGAGGCTGTGGCACTACCCAAGACTGAAGAACAATGGTTTGATTTTGGAGTGTCCATCTCATAGAAGAGCTGCTTACCATAGCTAAAGAGTCTTTTCTACCCTTAACAAGAGGAATGTGGCCACTGAACAATTATAGTGCAGTAACCCCCTTGGGTTAAGAAGAATTGTTTGGTAATCTCTGTGTTGTTAGGTGTATGAAGACAGAGGGGAATATGTAAAGAATAGGCCAGACTATTCGGTGTATGTGTGTGTAGGCAAAGGGATGGACAGAAATTTAAACCCATAACTTTCAAATTATAAACACCTTTCAGACATATCTTAGTGAGGAAATAGCTTCCTGACTATCTGTCTCCTGACAGAAACAAAGCCTATCACCTGACTATTTTATCCGGTTGATAGTAGGTGGATTAAAGTTGACACACTTGCACCTCTTCAGGCCCGAGTGTACTCTCATCTCAGGATTTTAGAAACTTCCTCTTAAGGATTAGTCTCCTGTTAAAGGACGAGGGTTTGTGTCGGGGAAAATACAAATTAGTTTGAAAATTTTTTTGATTTTGAAGGAACAATGGGCTCATCTTTATACAACTCTGACCAATCTGAATGCGGCTGAATGGTCTTACAGGCCCTAGCCCTTGGCTGTATGGCCAAGATACATAAATTCAAATTAGTCTTCGATGCAAAATATCACAAAAATTCCATTCCAGACGGCTTGAGGTTTTATGTTTATCTATCTTACAAGAGAATGAGTCATTAGGAGCAGCCTGCTTAGCCTTAGTTACTATTGGAATCATAGCATTATCGGAGATGTCCTAACCTGCTTAGCCCTAGTTACTATTGGAATCCTAGCATTATCGGAGATGTCCTAACCTGCTTAGCCCTAGTTACTATTGGAATCCTAGCATTATCGGAGATGTCCTAACCTGCTTAGCCCTTGTTACTATTGGAATCCTAGCATTATCGGAGATGTCCTAACCTGCTTAGCCCTAGTTACTATTGGAATCATAGCATTATCGGAGATGTCCTAACCTGCTTAGCCCTAGTTACTATTGGAATCCTAGCATTATCGGAGATGTCCTAACCTGCTTAGCCCTAGTTACTATTGGAATCCTAGCATTATCGGAGATGTCCTAACCTGCTTAGCCCTAGTTACTATTGGAATCATAGCATTATCGGAGATGTCCTAATTAGAGGAGCAATGCTGTCACGCTGCCACATATATTTAGATAGTAGGAAAATGCCATCTTGGTGTTAAGCTTTTGTAAAAGGCAAATTTACTTAACAAATTATGCATGCAAGAAATAAATGTTTGATCATTTACATTTTCGTTTTAATTGATTATGTACTCTGTTGCAGGCAACACTTTTCTATAGAAATGGATGCCAACCGTCGCATTCGACTCATATTTAATGGGCAGTTACTCAGCCAAGACTCTTCAACTTTAGCTCAGTATGGATTGTTTGACAATTGTGTTGTTCATTGTCATGTATCCCAGCCTCAGCAAATGGGACAGAACAGTAGCCAGACGAGGAATGTGACTGTACACGAAGACGAAGACGCTTACGTCACCAATTTACTCGTAAGTTGTTATATTATTTTATGGTATTGTTGCACCGTAACTATGCAATTTATTTAACTGCTGTGAAATTGTGTTTGTTCCGTAACCGAAATACAAACCACGCTATTTACATTGGGTTTACCTTTTAGCGCTGCTGAAATGGCGAGCCATTAGAATTTAACGAAGGTGTATTACCCCCGCGCTAGTTAGCGGGGGGGTAGGGGAGGGGTAGCTAGCTACCCCTCCCCTCCCTCACGCACAGATGAATGCTCACTTTCACTTAGAGGTAGGATTTGTCTTGGGGGACAGGGCTGGCGGGCAAAAATGTGTAAATAGCTAAGGTTTGTATGGTTAGGAAAAATACAAATTATCTTCGAATTTGTCATTTTATGTTATGAAGTTTTATTCAAAATCTTAACCCCATTACAAAATCATTAATCACATAAGTGCCTATGCTCCTGCCCAGAACATTTCATTAGTCTGAATTTGTCACCCAGAAGAGGGCAGTCTTGCTAACTATGCTCCTTTTGGATCCTATGGTATGACCTTATCGCTTCCCTCGCTTTGCGTGAAGTTGGGGTTAGGTCACCATCTCTGTTTACTGTCTTCAAATGTTTGGCTGACTGATTATTGATTATATATGGGTATTATGAATAAATGTGTGGCAAGTCCTTTCTAGGATGGAAAATGCAGTTGGCATGGGAATTTTGTAAGATGGGGACATCTGATGTAACTAGTTATCAAGGATACAATTTCACATTCTTATTCACATGATATCAAGGAATTACCATTACAGTATTCTTTTGGGGAGGAAGGTATCATCTAATTGTTCCGTAACTGAAATACGAACCACGCTATTTAATATGGGTAATTACTTTCGGCGTAGCTGAAATGACGAGCCATTAGATTTTTAACGATGGTTTACTACCCCACCGCTAGTTAAGGGGGGGGGGGTAGGGAGGGGTACTTGCTAACACCCCCCCCCTCATACACACCTGTGATTTAGCTCACTTTGCTATCGGCTCGGGTGACGGTCGGACGTGTCCGCTTTCACCCTCGCTTTTGTTGATCAGCCATTATTAATCTTTCTTTGCTTTTTCTTTTTCCAGAGTGTTTGTGAAGTTGGCCTCTGCCATCATGCGTAAGTGTCCTGGTTTACCTGACCGCCCTTGTGGCACATTTATGTCGGCGGTCGACACGGATCCCCACACCTTGTGTCCTCATTGTAGGGGCCAACGGTGTGATAGTGTTAACGTATGTGGTGAGTGTAGGGAGTGGTCTGCCTCCCAGTGGGAGAGGTTTTCTCGGCGCCGGAAGAAGAAGTCCAAACGGGATATTTCTCCTTCAAAGGTTTCTTTGAAAAGAGAACATCCCAAGGACTCTTCCTCCGTTGCCCAAACCTCCTCCGAAGCTCCCACTCGATCGGTTTCTCCTGAGAAGCCGGCGAGTGGTAGCGTAGACTGTAGTTCTGTTGACCGATCCCGGGGTGTGGGAAAGGAAGTTGCCTCTCATAGCGAGGCAGCTCCTCCTTCCCCGGAGGAGGATATTTCTTTGACTGTGAATAATAATGATTTATTACTGCTTTGGGCTTCCTTGGGGCTACAGGGTTCCCCCTCCAAGGAAGCTCTGTTTGACATGATCAAGTTGGGAGCAGCTGTCAAACAATCGCCGACGGTAGCAGAGATTGATCCTCTGTCTATTGTCGACGTTGTTGTGACAGAGGCTTCTGATGTGTTATCTCAAACCTCTGCTCCTGATGTTGCTGTGGTAGCTGAAGGCTTAGTTTCCCCCACCGAACATCCTTCGAGGGAGGAACTAAGTCCTACGGTTTCTCCTGCCGGTGATTCTCCCCCCGGGGGAGTTCACTCATAGAGATTCCTCTTCGGAGGACTGCTGATGGTCAGCTTGCTGACCCTATGGTCCCCAGAGGGCGTATAAGGTGGAAAGCTTGCCTTCCCCTGCGCCGTAGAGGTCTTCCTTCACCTCACAAGGGTGTTAGGAGGCGCCTCTTCGGCTCGTCATCCTCGCAGTCCTCCGCAGAAGAACCTCGTCGTCGTTCACCGATCCTGCCAGCTACCTCCTTGGACCTCTCCGTTGATCGTTCGCGATCTCCATCGGTGGAAGGTTGTCCTTACACAAGACACGCTGACCTTCCACCCTCCTGACCTGCTGACCTGCCGTCGCCGTTCCTGGCTGCCGATGCGCTGTGGGCGCCATCACACCCTGTTATTAAACAGGCAACGGTCCCTTCGGGGCATAAGGGACTTGAGTGCAAAATTGTGTCTCAGTCCCTTAAGCACCAGGTACTACCTGCGCGCCAACGACCTGCAGCAGAAATTTCTGTCTTAGCGCGCCAGCGATCACCTGCGCGCGTGCGCGCACTTGCTGCTGATCCTGCTATTACGCTCCAGGGTTACCCTGCGCGCCCACGACCACCTGTAATAGCGCGCAAGCGCTCTCCACTGGTTCCTGTGTTAGCGCAACAGTGCTCTCCGCGTCAGCGATCTCCTGTGCGTCAGCGCACAAAGGAGGTTCCAGAGATAGCGCACAGATGCTCACCAGACCTCCAGCGCTCTCCAATGCCTCAACGCGCGACTGCGCACACGCGCACAACTGCTGTCATAGCGCGCCAGCGCACAGCCCTGGAGTCTCCTGAGTTAGCGCACAGGCGCTCACCAGGACTTCAGTGCTCTCCAAACCAACGGCGCACTTCTGTGCACCCAAATCCTGATGCGCGCCATGCACGTCCACGATCTCCTGCGCGCCAGACACGCCCACGATCTCCTGCGCGCCAGGCACGCCCACGATCTCCTGCGCGCCAGGCACGCCCACGATCTCCTGCGCGCCAGACACGCCCACGATCTCCTGCGCGCCAGGCACGCCCACGATCTCCTGCGCGCCAGGCACGCCCACGATCTCCTGCGCGCCAGACACGCCCACGATCTCCTGCGCGCCAGGCACGCCCACGATCTCCTGCGCGCCAGGCACGCCCACGATCTCCTGCGCTCCAGGCACGTCCACGATCTCCGGATCTGGGCGTAGTTCCAGTTGCTCCTGCTCGCCAGCGCTCACCTGTGCGCCATCGCGCGCCGTCGCCCACTGCTTCAGCCAAATACACGCGCCCGCGCGCTATAGATATCTCTCCTGCGTGAGCGAACAATCGCCTTCGCGCACGCGAGCGCTCATGCAGCCTCCTGCGTGCCATCTGTCATCGCCTGTTCAGGCTGCCACGCGCCATCGCTCTCCCGCTCGCTACTGCGCGTCCCTTGCCATCGCCCTCGTGCGCCCGCTAACATGCGCATGCGTGCGTGCGTGAACATTCTCCCGCGCACGATCCAGGGCAGAGCCCATCGCGGGACCACCAGCGCGATTTGCAGCGCGATCCCCAGAGCGATCATAGGCGCAATCCCACACGTGGGGTTGCAGGACATTGCGCGGCCAGGTCATCATCGTCTCGTTCCCCACCCCGCAAGCGCAGAACAGCGCCCTCGTCGGAGGAGGGGAGGTTTCCGGATAGGTCCAAGGACTCTTCTTCTTCTGTTTCAGCATCTTTGCAGGCAAACCCTCGTTTGGTCACTCCTCCTAGGGATCGAACGATCCCCTTCCCTCCAGAGGGAGTGACTGACAGCGCGACTGTCAGTCAGCAGCCCTGGTTTGGAGCCTGTATTCTCTGAACTGGGTCACAAAACAGTGGCGGCTTCGTCTCCCCTGAAGAGGAAGAGAGGAGTTCCTTCCGTGGTAACTTCTCCCAGGGTGAAACACTCTCCTCGGAAGTCCTTGAGGAAGGCTCCCTCTCCCCCCAGACTTTCTCCCCCTCCCCTACGGACGAGGATATCTCGTCCTCTGGGGAGTCAGGTGAGGTGGGTCATTCCCCCATCGCACCAATGGGGGAAACTCTACCTCTCCCCGAGAAGTCTTCTCAGGTAGGGGTTGAAAAGAGTCTTCCACCATCACTTTTTGGAGTCCTGTATCCCTCCCAGGAGGGAGCTGAAGGACTCGAAGACTTTGCCTAAGTCTTCATCAAGGACTAGACAGGAGCCAACCAAGCCCTCGGAGAATGTCCGCGAGTCCCCCCAGGAAGAGCCTCTGGGGACAGGAGATTTTGCTGCCAGCCCTTCAGGAGGAGAGCTACAGGAGTCAGAACATGCGTTCTGGCAAGTTCCGACCCTCATGAGGAGTCTCAATGGGTTTCCAGATCCAGAGATTCCTCCTCGTGAGGGCAAGGATACGGTCTTGGACCGAGTCTATGGTACTCAGAAGCCCTCGAGGGCCAGTGCAGCTTTGCCCTGGTCACAGGCAGTTAAGAGTGCCAGAGACAAGGTCGTAGGCCAGCTCTCTGAGCTAGCTTCCTCCAGCCGATCCAGCACCGGTAACAAGCTCCTCCCGCCTCCTCGCGTCCATCAGAGGAGGTACTTTGAGATCTTGGAGGAGACTTGCTTAGCTCTTCCTTTGCACCATTCTCTGGAAGAGCTTACCGATGGAGTCCCTCTAGAGAGATTCTCCAACCGGCAAGTCTCGTATTCGGCAACGGAGATCCTGAGCCAGGAGAAGGTAGCGAAGTGTGCCATGCAGGCTACTTTGTGGCTGGACATCTGGCTAGGGTCTCTGGGCATCCTGGTGCAGTCTGAGGACCTGTCCAAGGAAAGCACCAGGAAGGCCTTGGAGACCTTTTTGCTCTCAGGCACGCGTACCATAGAGTTTCTAGCCCACCAAGTCTCGAGCTTGTGGGCTAACACTATCTTGAAACGACGGGACGCAGTGGCTGAGAGATTCCATCAAAAGGTCTCCAGTACTGACGTTTGCAGGCTCAGACATTCTTCCGTTCTCGGTAAGAATTTGTTTGAGCCTAAGGATGTGGAGCAGGCCGCTGAGAGGTGGAGGAAGTCCAACCAGGATTCCCTTCTCCATAGGGCCCTAACATCGAGGCTCTACAAACCTCCAGCTACCCAGCAACCACGTCCTGTCAAGAGTACGAAGAAGGCAGCTGCAGCAAAGACAAAAGTGTCTAAGCCCTTTCCTGTCAAGGACAAAAAGGGCAAAAAGTCCTCTAGGGGAGGAAAGAATCCTAGAGGGAGCGGCCGTGGCCGCAAACGCTAGGATTGGCAGTCCCCCTGCATGTCCACCAGTAGGGGAATGCCTACAAAGTTGCGCAACAAGGTGCCAGCAGCTCGTGACCGATTCCTGGACGATTTCAGTAATCAGTCAGGGATATTGCGTCCCGTTCACGACATCTCTACCTCCCCTGACAGCGGATCCAGTGTCACTGAGCTCCCTTGCCATGGGATCGGCAAGGGGGCCAGCCCTTCGGGCAGAAGTCGAGACCATGTTGAAGAAGGACGATCTCCAATAGGTTGTCGATGGGTCCCCAGGCTTCTTCAATCAACTCTTTCTTGTGAGAAAGGCGTCTGGAGGCTGGAGACCAGTCATCGACCTCTCAGCCCTGAACAGGTTCGTCAAACAGACCCCGTTCAGCATGGAGACGGCAGACACGGTCAGACTTGCAGTGAGACCGCAAGACTTCATGTGCACACTGGACCTGAAGGACGCGTACTTCCAGATCCCAGTCCATCCGTCTTCAAAGATTTTGCCTAGACAACAAGATCTACCAGTTCAAGGTGCTGTGTTTCGGTCTCTCCACTGCACCGCAGGTGTTCACCAGAGTGTTTACCCTAATATTTTCATGGGCTCACAGGATCGGTATCTGTCTCCTCCGTTACCTGGACGACTGGCTGATCCTGGCAGACTCGGAGTCGACCCTTCTTCGACACCGAGACAAGCTTCTGGGACTTTGCCAAGATCTAGGGATCATGGTAAATCTCGAGAAGTCTTCTCTGCTTCCAACTCAGCGACTGGTATATCTGGGCATGATCTGGGACACCAATCTCCACACAGCCTTCCCATCAGACGACAGGATAGCAAGGCTGAGGAGGGTCGCAGATCCTTTCCTCAGACGAGAAGAACTCCCAGCCCAATCATGGTTACGTCTCCTTGGTCACCTTTCTTCCCTGGCCCGTCTATTTCCAAATGGTCGCCTCAGGATGAGATCCCTGCAATGGCGACTCAAGTCCCGGTGGAATCAGGGACACGATTCCCCGGACTTCTTGGTCCCTATGGGTCCTGCGGAACGGACGGACCTTCAGTGGTGGGTGACACACGAGAACCTACGAAAGGGAGTGGATCTTCTCGTCCTCCCCCCGGATTTGATGCTGTTCTCGGACGCCTCAAAGAAAGGGTGGGGGCCCATGTTCTGAACCACAGGACCCAGGCCTCTGGTCAGAATCAGAAAAGTGCCTCCACATAAATCTGCTAGAAATGAAGGCTGTATTCCTGGCACTTCAACAGTTCCAACAGTACCTGGCGGGTCACTCCGTGGTGGTGATGAGCAACAACACCACGGTAGTGGCTTACATCAACAAGCAGGGAGGTACCTTTTCAGAGCAGCTATCCCATCTGGCAGTAGAGATACTGAGATGGACCGAAGTCCACTCGATTCCACTATCAGCTTGTTTCATTCCAGGCAAGAGGAATGTGCTCGCCGACAATCTGAGCAGGGCATCCCAGATAGTGAGTACCGAGTGGTTTTTGGATCGTCTAGTAGCCAACAAAGTCATGACTTTGTGGGGTTCCCCGATTGTGGATCTGTTCGCGACAGTGTTGAATTTCAAGCTTCCGCTGTACTGCTCCCCAGTCCCGGACCCCAAGGTACTTTGGCAAGATGCCTTCCAACGACGGTGGGACAACATTGACGTATACGCCTTTCCCCCGTTCTGTCTGATGAGGAGGGTACTCAACAAGACCAGAATATCGGTCAACCTTTCAATGACCTTGATAGCCCCGCTGTGGCATCACGCAGAGTGGTTACCGGACCTTCTGCAGCTCCTGACGGAACTCCCGAGAGAACTTCCTCCACCACACGAGCTACTCAAACAACCACACGCCAACATCTTCCACAAAGCCCTAGCGTTGCTGCGGCTTCACGCCTTGAGACTATCCAGCATCTCCTCACAGAGAGAGGCTTTTTGCAACAAGATGCTGAAAGTTTGTCTCGACACCTGCGAAAGTCATCCTCAGGGGTCTACCAGGGAAAGTGGAGAGTTTTCTGTGGTTGGTGTCGTGGAAGGAGTATCTCTCCACTCGATGCCACTATTCCAGCAATAGTGGAGTTTCTCGTGTATTTGCGAGAAGAAATGCGCCTTTCAGTCTCGGCAGTGAAAGGCTATCGCTCAGCCTTAAGTCTTGCCTTCAGGCTCAAAGGAATGGACATTTCCTCTTCGCTGGAACTGTCTCTACTCATAAGAAGTTATGAACTTACCTGCCCTCAGTCGGAAGTGAGACCTCCTCCATGGAACGTGGTTCGAGTCCTCAGGTCTCTTAAGAGACCTCCCTTCGAACCATTACGCCAGGCTTCTGATCGCCACCTGACTTAGAATACGGTGTTCCTACTTGCTTTGGCCTCGGCCAAGCGAGTCGGCGAACTTCATGGTCTCTCGTATGACATCGCCCATTCAAGGGGATGGGTGGAGGTAACGTTCAGATTCGTCCCTGAGTTTGTTGCTTAGACTCAAAATCCAGGATTGCCTGACCCTCGGTTCGACTCTTTCCGAATTTCGTGTCTTCGTTCTGTAACAGATGACCCAGACCATCTCCTACTGTGCCCAGTGAGGAGTCCGAGACTCTATATTAAGAGAACAGCTGCAATTCGCCTCGGGTGCAGGCATTGTTTGTGAGCACCGGAAGGACGAAGAGGAGGGTCACTAAGAATACTATCTTAGCGGGGATTCGCAGGGTTATCCATCATTCCCTGAATCCCGACCCTCCTCCGTCACGTCGCCCTAGAGCACACGATGTCAGGGGCATTGCTACGTCCCTGGCCTTCAAGAAGAACTACTCAGTGACACAGGTTTTACAAGCAGGGGTTTGGAAGCGTGAGACGACCTTCACAGCCCACTACCTGCAAGACGTGACCCACAGGAGGCTCGATACCTTTTCTATCGGCCCTGTGGTGGCTGCACAACAGCTGGTTTAAACCTCAGGCTCCTTAATGGACAAGTAGCAGAGGGTTGAGGGCATTGTTACCTGGTTTTAGTCTGCATGAATGAAAAGGTATGCCTGGCCCTTATTCTTTTCTTCATTCTCCCCTCTCTTGGGGAAAGCAGCATCCTGGGTTCTCTGCACAGCTGACCTCAAACCACTGCAGGTAAACCATGTTTCCTTGTGTTCCTAGTATTAAGATAATACTGTCACGTCCCCATACCCTTACGAGGTGGTATTGGGAACCTCCTATCCTAGAATTCCATCTAAAGGACTTCAGGTCAACTTCCTAGGACGAGTCACACTTCATTCCTTCACACACAAGCTTACGTAGGCCGCGGTCCTTGCAGAGCAAGGCACTTGCAAGGTGCAGGGACTACTTATCTTTGAGTACTGACACACTCAGATACTGAGTCCCCGGGCAAAAAGCCAAAAGTCAGTAATGGCTGGGACTTACCACCCTACCTAAGGTTTGAGTCACCCATATTAAATAGCGTGGTTTGTATTTCAGTTACGGAACAAATGACAAATTCGTAGATAATTTGTATTTTTTCTAACTATACAGACCTTAGCTATTTAATCACACTTGCCCGCCAGACCTGTCCCCCGGGAAGTCCTACCTCTAAGCAAAGTGAGCTAATCACGGGTGTGTGTGCGTGGGGGGGGGGGGGTTTAGCGTAGCAAGCTACCAGGGTAGTAAACCCTCGTTAAAATTCTAATGGCTCGTCATTTCAGCTACGCTGAAAGTAACACCCATATTAAATAGATAATGTTTTTATAGTTAGGAAAAATACAAATTATCTACGAATTTGTCATATTACCTTGGTCTAAGATTTCTTTACCAATCCCCTTATACGTGTTTCAGTTAGGGCCAAGATATCCAAACTATATTTCATAAATTCATTCTCCACTTGTTGTAACTTCCCAGTCTGATTCATGGTTCTAACATTCCAATTTTAAATTTTTCTTTAGTATTCATAAACTGGAAGAGTCTTAGTATACCGCCACGCCCAGGACTGGAGGCCATTCTGTCATTTTCACTTTCCATAGATAGACTTAATCCATTGAGGATTCATTGGCTAAATTCATCAAAGGATAGGCAGTTCCTTGTGATGCACAGTTCCTATCTAACTAAGGCAAGTGACCCCTGAGGGTCCTAACAAATTCTGGTAAGATCATCCTCCAGGCATCAGGAATAAAAGCCAAAAAGACATTTTACCTATCGCATTAAACCCAATCCGTCACCTTGCTGCCAGTGACTTCATTGAGATTTAGTGTGGCATTTCCTCCACATCCAAAGCCATCCTTACTCCACCAAGTTGCTCATCCGCTTATGTAACCATTGGCAAACATGGATTGCCGTGTTATACCGCCTTGCATGGGTAGATATACCGTCTAGTACGGGTAGATATACCCCTAGCACTTGTGGAGATACCGCCTAGTGCGGGTGGATATTCCTCCTAGCATGGATAGATATATTATTGTTCTCTTTTATAGCTGTGAATGACCCATATAGAATGATGATCACCTACATTTTTTTTTTCTGTGTAGGAACAAATTATAAATAAGAAACTTAAAGAGAGCTAAAATAGCCTACATTGCCAAACGTACAAAAGCTATTTGTTCCAACACGGAGTACTTACCTCGAACTACTTTCTTAGGAGTATCTGGGATCTCCTCCCTAACCGACCAAGAATTTTGCGTAGTTCCCCCTATCTCCGCTTTCCCTTGTCGGGTCCCTCCATGGCGGATGGATACTCGCCCTGAGGCGACCCGGGGTCAGCGTGCGAGAGTGCGCTGCTAGGTCTGTGTCGCCAGTAAGCATCTGGTCGCGGCGTAGATAACATCTCGCCACTCTCTCTCACATCCCGTCAGACCCACCATTGTGTTCCACGTGTTCCCTTTGTGCTTTCCCATTCACATATTTTCCTTGTGTTACTCATGTTGCTTGTGTATTCATGTATTCCCGTATGGAATCCCAGCGTCGTTGTCCCGGGCCCAAGGCCGGTAAGTCTTGAGGGGCTTGGCTTTCTAAGCCCAATGTTGATCTGCACACAGGAGTATGGCTGGTGTATCTCGAGTAGATATGGTTAAGAACGAAATAGTGAGGGTGAGAACGGGTGTAAGAAATGAGTTAGCAGCTTGAGTGGATATGAATGTGATGAGGTGGTTTGGCCATGTTGAGAGAATGGAAAATGGCTGTCTGCTAAAGAACGTGATGAATGCAAGAGTTGATGGGAGAAGTACAAGAGGAAGGTCAAGGTTTGGGTGGATGGATGGAGTGAAGGAAGCTCTGGGTGATAGGAGGATAGATGTGAGAGAGGCAAGAGAGCGTGCTAGAAATAGGAATGAATGGCGAGCGATTGTGATGCAGTTCTGGTAGGCCCTGGTGCTTCCTCCGGTGCCTTGGATGACCACGGAGGTAGCAGCAGTAGGGGATTCAGCATTATGAAGCTTCATCTGTAGTGGATAATGTGGGAGGGTGGGCTGTGGCACCCTAGCAGTACCAGCTGAACTCGGTTGAGTCCCTTGTCAGGCTGGCAGGAACGTAGAGAGGAGAGGTCCCCTTTTTTGTTTCATTTGTTTGATGTCGGTTACCCCCCAAAATTGGGGGAAGTGCCTTGGGATATGTATGTATGTACATTAGTTTCCCTTTTCACATTGTGATGTACTGTAGCTGTGAATGGTACTGACAAATGATAATCAACAAAGACATTTTAAAAAGTGAAAAGAAGATACATGATTAAACTAACATAGCAAAAGCATTAAGAAATGATTAAATCTTCGGTTGCAGTAACTAGGGAAAATGAATAAGACCTTGGTTGACGATCAGCTGATCAAAATGTCTGCTTATGCGTGAGGACATAAGAAAATGTATATAGGTTTTCCACTGTACTCTAGATATGAATCATGATTTTAGTATTACATTTATATTGGAAGATTTTTATATACCTTTTGATTAATATTAGTTTTTTTATTTGATACTTTAAAAGGGTAATATCAACAACAGGAAATTATGGTATTCACCACTGTAATGGTACTGTGAGTGCTAGAGGTTTTGAAAGGAAGATTTTTGCATTTTGGCAATTTGTATTTTGTATCGTTTTGAAATAGTTCAAAATTTTATGAACTAGAAGTATTCCAGTTTTATTTCTTATACAGTACACACACACACACACACTCTCTCTCTCTCTCTCTCTCTCTCTCTCTCTCTCTCTCTCTCTCTCTCTCTCTCTCTCTCTCTCTCTCTCTCTCTCTCTCTCTCCTCTCTCAGTTTATTTCTTATGCAGTACAGACACTCTCTCTCTCTCTCTCTCTCTCTCTCTCTCTCTCTCTCTCTCTCTCTCTCTCTCTCTCTCTCTCTCTCTCTCTCTCTCTCTCTCTCTCTCTCTTTTTTTTAATGATTTTAATAAATCTGCACTATTCTAAAATTTATTATTTTTCAATGATGTTCAACACACCACAAAGTCCCAGTGTGGCCAACTAACCTACCGCTTAGCCGAGCAATATGAAATTCTGCCTTAATTATTAGATTTTTTTATTATTATTTTTGCATACATCATATCGGCGGAAGTTTGTTAGTTGAACGTTCGTATGGTGAAGGGTTACTGTATAGTAGTTCCTTTGACAGGGAATGCAATCAGAATATTGTCATTCATGATCCCCCCCTTTTCTTATGATAAGTCCTCCAGCTAAATTATAGCCATCCCCAATCAAGCTTTTTGAGTAACTGAAGAAATTAGTTCTAGGCAGCTGCTTCAGGTTCAGGTATACCGAATGATTATTCAGATGTGATATCGGAGTGTGCTTATAATTATCTTCAGTGGTAGGGCCCCAATCACCTTTCAGTAAGAATTCTTCTTGTCCATCTCCATGGAAATGTTGTTTTACACATGTAGTGAATCAATTACACATGTAGTGAATCAATGTTTAGGCATATTGGATTATCAGGTGATGGGATTTGTACAGGGCTGGCACATGATCTTCCTTGAGTTACAGGTATTCTTCTTGTGCCTTCAAGCAGTTGCTGAACAGTATGTGTGAAGGCCAACAGTTCAACGATCATAGCCTTCTTATAAAGTGAGGGTGGCTTGAGATTCTTTCAGCTTCTAGTCAAAATTTGCATGTGAGTAAAGATGAGGGATACGGGCATAGTGCTAATATTGTTCCTGGGAAGGTGCAACTTCATAGCCCATATTTTTAGCCGGTTTTAGCAGGCCATAATATCAGGGCAGTCCCTGAATTTAGAAATCTTCAATGCTCCTTGTCATGTGTAGATTTCGATTGCTGAATCTGGTCTCATTGAGCCATATACACTAACTCCTCTTGTTTGTCTTTGAATGTCTTAGCAAAACGTCTGATTGCTTATGCGTACAGTAAGCTTCCGTTTCTTATTTTGACTTCCACAAGGGGCTTGATTTTGTTATTTTTTTTTTGCACTGTTTAGTGTTGAACAGAAGTCCCTTGATTCTTTTCTTGAAATTTGTTTGATTGTTCTTGACTTTGGTGCTGCTTTTGAAATTGTTAATTATGAGGCAATTTTTTGCTGACTGAAACAGATTGGAGTTGCTGAATAATTTTTTTTAGTATTGTTATTTAGATTACAACTGGTTGACTGAAAATAGCTATTGTTCAGGGGTACCATAGGGTGCTTTGTGCCTTTTACTTTTTATTTGTTCAGACGCGATATACAAACCTCGTAATCATTTAATATAGGAATTCGCTTTAGCTCAGCTGAAAAGCAGGCAGTAGTGCTGATTGGTTGGCTGGCAGTATGGGGCGGAGCTTAGCTCCTCCCCCCCCCACCGCCAGCCCGCTTTCCTCATTTTCACTTGCTTCGGCTCAATGTGGATGGTTACCTACTCTCTGCTCTCTACGCTACAGCCTTTTGCCTTCTCTTGTGCTTGTGTACTAGTGATTGGTCTTTGTTATGAAGGAGAAAGTTACTCTTTAAAATGCGATGTTGTGCAGGCTGTGGCGGGCGTTGCAGTGGGTGGCATTCGTCACCTTCTGTAGACCCGCACACGCTCTGCTCGACATGCAGGGGAAAACCTTGCTCTCAAGGTTCTCCTTGCCGTAGTGTGAATACTGGCCGCCATTTTGGGAAGCCCGGATTCACAGCCTGTCGGGATTTTCTCGGGTTTCGACAGGGGAGCGGTTGACCTTAGCGCTCCCGCTATTTTGGCGATCCCGAGAGACACCCGACAGATTGCTGTTACCGTTGAAGACACGTTACCCGTAAGAAGGGGGAATTTTGGGCGTCTCTCGGATTGTCAGGTAAGCTTGACTTGAAGTTGTTAAGACGCCATTTAAATATGGCGGACGAGCTTGAACAACTTCATTTGAATGATACGATTGTTGATGAACACATGAATGTAATCGAGTTTGTAACAGGGTTGCCAGGTTGGCCTTTTTCAGCTAAAGACATCAAATTTGGCCTTTTTTTATTTGAAATTGGGTAGCCTTTAGCAATATCATAAAAGGTTGGCCTTAAAGGCTATACCTTTGGCTAAGCTCTGCCCCATACTGCCAGCCAACCAATCAGCACAACTGCCTGCTTTTCTTTCTCTTCGGCTGTTTCAGCTAAGCTAAAGCGAATTCCTATATTAAATGATTACGGGTTTGTATAGCTAGGAAAAATACAATTTAGGACAAATTGTCATATTATACATATAGGATATGTGGTTTGGCTTTGGAAACAAGTTATTACAGACAAACCTGTTTGTGTACTCACAATAAGACCCCTCCTCCCAGCCCCGCAAGCCCCACATGAGTTACACGAAAAGGAAGTTTATTTTTATAGATACAGTTTATATTTCCCAGATGGCACATGCTTGGAGAACCTGGGAATATTCAGGACAGAAATATAGCCATATATGTGATTACTGTAATGTGTTTTTATGAATATTCTGTTTTTATAAAAAAAATAATTTTTAAGCCTTGACTACTGTATAATATAAATGCTAAAGGCTTTAAGAACCAGGTGACTTGAATGAAGATTGACAAGTCCAGAGGAGGTCTTTGTTCTTGAAGCTCATGCAAATAGTGTTGCTAAATACAACCAATTAACCCTTTTACCCCCAAAGGACGTAGTGGTACGTTTCACAAAACCCATCCATTTACCCCCATGGACGTATCGGTACGTCCTTGCAAAAAAATGCTATAAATTTTTTTTTTTTCATATTTTTGATAATTTTTTGAAAAAATTCAGGCATTTTCCAAGAGAATGAGACCAACCTGACCTCTCTATGACAAAAATTAAGCCTGTTAGAGCAATTTAAATAAAATATACTGCAAAATGTGCTGGGAAAAAAATAACCCCTTGGGGGTTAAGGGTTGGAAATTTCCAAAGAGCCTGGGTGTAAAAGGGTTAATCATAAGATGCCTTATCAACCATGAAACTGCTCTACCTAGCTGGTCCATTCGGATGTTTGGCTTCAAAACCCAATATGTTGTCCCTCTACATAGCGTCAAAATCTCTGTACCATTCACTCATATCACCCTTGTGTCAACATTCTCTCTCACTAAGATTGGTTTTCTCAGTTGGTCTTTCTTTCTGTATTGATGTGAAAATTTTGAGCATATTTGAATTTTTAACCCTTTTACCCCCAAGCTCTTTGGAAATTTCCAACCCTTAACCCCCAAGGGGTTATTTTTTCCCCAGCACATTTTGCAGTATATATTTTTTAAATTGCTCTAACAGGCTTAATTTTTGTCATAGAGAGGTCAGGTTGGTCTCATTCTCTTGGAAAATGCCTGAATTTTCTCAAAAAATTATCAAAAATATGAAAAAAAAAATTTTTATAGCATTTTTTTGCAAGGACGTACCGGTACGTCCATGGGGGGTAAAGGGATGAGTTTTGTGAAACGTACCAGTACGTCCTTTGGGGGTAAAAGGGTTAAGAGACCCCGACTGCTTCCTGGCTTTCTTTTTGCTCTACAGTACTGTGATAGTTTAGTTTGGTTCCACCAATCGATTAATTTACATCGTTCTATTTTTATACTCGGATTGATTTAAGATGAATCTTAGTTTTTGCTTTCATTTAGGGTGTTGTTTTCGTTTTACACTCCATTTTGTTATGTCCAGTACAGGCCGTGAGGCTCTACTAAGTACATGAAAATCTCTTTTTTTGGGATTCGAGGGTTTTACTCAATATGAGTCTCAGGAAGACTTTAGTCTCCAAGAATACAATCTCCTTGCTATAAGATTACCAAACAATTCTTCTTCACCCAAGGGGTTACTGCACTGTAATTGTTCCATGGCTACTTTCCTCTTGGTAAGGGTAGAAGGGACTCTTTAGCTATGGTCAGCAGCTCTTCTAGGAGAAGGACATTCCAAAATCAAACCATTGTTCTCTAGTCTTGGGTAGTGCCATAGCCTCTGTACCATGGTCTTCCACTGCCTTTGGTTAGAGTTCTCTTGCTTGAGGGTACACTCGGGCACACAATTCTATCTTATTTCTCTTCCTCTTGTTTTGTTAAAATGTTTATAGTTTTTAAAGCAGATATTTATTTCAATGTTGTCACTCTTCTTGAAAATTTTATTTTTCCTTGTTTCCTTTCCTCACTGGGCTATTTTCCCTGTTGGAGCCCCTGGGCTTATAGCATTGTGCTTTTCCAACTAGGGTTGTAGCTTAGCAATTAATAATAATAATAATAATAATAATAACAAACCAAGTGCCAATACAGACTAGTCAGAGGAAGATTTAGAGTCCTTGAATTAAAAATCTCCACGTTCATGTCATTTAAACATCCCATTGAGGTGAGAGCCATCCAGTTATGTTAGGAGACCTTTACCCGATTGTATCTTAGTGTCTTTACTCAAAGATACTTTGACATTTTCTGACTGCGTAGGGTTTTTTGTGGAGGGGCAAGTTGTTCAGTGGGTGGGGAGGGTATTACCTCTTGGGTTCAAGTATATATGGCAGCATTTATGTATAAATGTTCATGTAAACTTCAGTTACAAGCATAAGTACAAGTACTCAAGTAAACATTAGATACAAGCAAGAGAATAAGCACTGAAAACTTGCTAAGTACTGAAAGTACAAGTATGTAAAGATGAACTCAAATAGTAGTACATTTTGATAGGTCCATTATTCTATTATGATTATTGGAAGTTTAGTGACAATTATCTAATGATTATATGGTGATGAATATAATTATCTTACTAAAAGTAGAGAGTTCTTTTTTCAGGCTGAACTCACGAGTTCTCCCCTTTACACACCGAGTTCGTGCCTTGCACGTTAACCCTTTTACCCCCGGGGTATTTGGAAATTTCCAACCCTTAACCCCCAGGGGGTTATTTTTTTCCCAGCACATTTTGCAGTATATTTTTTTTAGATTGCTCTAACAGCCTTAATTTTTGTCATAGAGAGGTCAGGTTGGTCTCATTCTCTTGGAAAATGTCTGAATTTTCTCAAAAAATTATCAAAAAATATGAAAAACAAATTTTTATAGCTTTTTTTTTGCAAGGACGTACCGGTACGTCCATGGAGGTAAAGGGATGGCTTTTGTGAAACGTACCAGTACGTCCTTTGGGGGTAAAAGGGTTAATACACTGGCCCTGGAACTGGAGAAACAATATTTCTGTGTTAGTCGTATTGTATCGGATTCCCTGTTCTATCGTTTCACATGCAAGTCTTACGAGACCGCACAGCACCCCCTAAAAATTAAGTTCCTTTTTTTTTCTTTTTATATTTTCATATTCAATGCAATGAATCTAGGTCCACAGGGCTTAGTGTGGTTAAGGATATTCCACGAGACAATATTTTAGTGAAGGTTTGACATAACACTTTCGAAGCACAGTTTGTCAGTGCTACCCGACTTGGAGACTACTTTGCAATAACCAGTAGTATCTCCTGGTAATGTGAGCTATTGCATCAAATATCAATTTTCTTAGAAAATGCAATTACTGTATGACACTGGGAGTGCTGTAAATCATACCTAAACAAAGAATACTGTACTAACATACTAAAGTGACAAGTTGTGGACAGCATAAAAATAAACACACTAACTCATGTTGAAACTTAGGAATTTTTAATTCCATGGGGCGTGGGTGGCGTGGCTCTGGTAGCATGGCTGGTGCCTCTGTATCGGCCCATCCCTTTGACGAAGGAATTAGCTAAATGGAAGACAGCCTGTGAATAGTGGTTTTCACGCGCCTTTGCTTTATACACGACACCCACAAGGTGCTCGCGCGAGGGTAGTAACCTCTGCATTCCATGCTTTTATCTTTCTCTGGTATAATTGGAAGGTTTTATCAGAAAAGATATATTAGAAGGACCCCTTTTCACCGGGTGCCACAGGTCTCTCCCCAGAAATAGATTTTTCCTTCGTCAAAATCCCTTTAATTCCATTTGTTTCTGACACAATTTGAATATCATTCTCTTGTCTGGTCTTTAGCAGCTGAAACTCTCCTTGATTTGTTGGAAAAGATTCTTGTCTATTAAATTCCCCCATCCCTTCACGGGACGTGAGTTGCCGGATAGGGCTATGAACACTTAAGCTTAATTACTATTGTGATGTAAATTGAATTACAGTGTTAAGGCAAGATACTTGTAAGTACTTGGTGTATCAATTATGCATTGCCCAAGTTCAGGCACTGTACATACATACATACATATACCAAAGGCACTTCCCCCAATTTTGGGGGGTAGCCAACATCAACAATGAAACAAAACAAAAAAGGGGACCTCTACTCTCTACGTTCCTCCAGCCTAACCAGGGATTCAGCCGAGTTCAGCTGGTACTGCTAGGGTGCCACAGCCCAACCTCCCACACTTATCCACCACAGATGAAGCTTCATACTGCTGAATCCCCTACTGCTGCTACCTCCGCGGTCATCTAAGGCACCGGAGGAAGCACCAGGGCCTACCGAAACTGCGTCACAATCGCTCGCCATTCATTCCTATTTCTAGCACGCTCTCTTGCCTCTCTCACATCTATCCTCCTATCACCCAGAGCTTTCTTCACACCATCCATCCACCCAAACCTTGGCCTTCCTCTTGTACTTCTCCCATCAACTCTTGCATTCATCACCTTCTTTAGCAGACATCAGGCACTGTACTGTACTTTTATCTGGATCCAAGCTTGTTATCCGATTCTTTTCCCTCTTAATCTCTCTCTTTCTTTGGCATCCTTTTACTCTCAACCTGATTTGCTTTTGCCAAGCTTTGTTATGCACATTTTCCTATTTTTTAGGTATGCTGATTTATTATCAATATAATTAAATATTTTATTAACCCTTTTACCCCCAAAGGACGTACTGGTACGTTTCACAAAACTCATCCCTTTACCCCCATGGACGTACCGGTACGTCCTTGCAAAAAAATGCTATAAAAATTTTTTTTTTCATATTTTTAATAATTTTCTGAGAAACTTCAGGCATTTTCCAAGAGAATGAGACCAACCTGACCTCTCTATGACAAAAATTAAGGCTGTTAGAGCAATTTTAAAAATATATACTGCAAAACGTGCTGGGGAAAAAATAGCCCCCTGGTGGTTAAGGGTTGGAAATTTCCAAAGAGCCTGGGGGTAAAAGGGTTAACAGACTGTCAAGAGAACAGAAGCAAATAATGTCTTCATATTTGTGGGATGCAGCTAGTTAGAAAAAGCCTCATGGAGGGATGTATTGTATCTTTGAAATAATTTTATACAGCTTTAACTTTGGCTGTATGTTTCTGCTTTTTCTGAAACCAAAAAAAAAAAGGATAGAAATTTGCATGTGGCCTTTATAATAACAATTGTGTATATTCAGTTTGAAGTAAGCTACAGTGACGTATGTCTAAGTTGATGTGAATAAGAATGTCATTGATTGATGAAAAAAAAAAACATTCATATTTTTGTGTTGAAAGTGTTTGAACATAGTAATCAATGTGCATTGTTAATGAAATCAGAACACTACATTGAGACATTTTTTTTCAGGCCCCTCTTCTTTATTGCGTGATGGTCGTAATGTGGTTCCTTCGTTACGAGTATAGCCACCTTTTCAATACTATGTCTACTGTCATCCTTCTTTTCTTGACAGCACTTCTCCTCATTTCCACTTACCTTCTGTACATCACGCAAAATGTGCCTGGAAGTGATAGCGCAGCACAAATCTCCTCTCATCATCAGCTTGAAACGGACAGCTTGTTATAGTGAAAAGTGGGACGTTGCGGTCTTTGAGTTTGATTTTTTATATATTTTTTTTCATGAATAATTAAGCGATGGGTTGGGATAAAGTGCCGTTTGGAATGTTCATTAAATGATATGCACTTTCAGCTTGTTATTGTGAAAAGTGGGACGTTGCGGTCTTTGAGTTTGATTTTTTATATATTTTTTTTTTCATGAATAATTTAGCGATGGGTTGTGATAAAGTGCCGTTTGGAATGTTTCATTAAATGATATGCACTTTGACTAACATCCCAGTCGAGTGCCAGAGGATGGGGAATATTTTTTGAAAGTTTGTTTTGGCTTGTGCTATGCAAGAAGGATTAGGTAATTTGACAAGTGAAAAAATGTGCCTACAAATATAAAAGAAAAAAAAAAGAGAATATTTCAGAGTTTCATAATAATATGGTTTGGTGAGAATCACAGGTTTCTGATTTATCATTATTTTCTTAGTTTCTTTATTTTTTTCTATTTTCTATTTCTTTTCAGATAGATCAATTATTCCTGTGATACAAATGATAGAGTTTTTATCAGATTATATTGTATTTGAGTGTAAGTGTCACATGTATCATAAACTTAATGTTAAGATGTTTTCCTTTTTAATATATGAAAGTAAGACACATATTTCTGGTGTGAGATATACTGTATAGATATATCGATGATCTTGTAAATAATTATCAGAAAAAGCTAGTTTTAGTGGATCATTTGAGGAAATGAATATACAAAGATGGGCAAAGTTTAATCCGTTTGGTACACGAACTGAAAATCGCACAAGACATAATCTACGTGGCGTGTGATTGAAATATATGACAATAAATGGTAATATATTGTCTTGTAAGCCTCATATTTATTTAGAAATTTACTGTTGATGTTTTCAACGCTGCCTAACCACAAATAGTATCGCTTGAAACTTATATTTTCTTCTAGTTTGTACTGGTGCTCCTTTTGAAGCTGAAATTTGAATATGGTACCTTTATTAAATGTAGTGTGATTAGCTTCATGCAAGAAAGAACTGGAATAAAGTTGCTGCTTCTTAATGTATGAAATCATACGGATTGACTGACATAAAGGTATTTTTATGTTCTGAAGTAAAGTGCACCAATGCCCTTTTCGTTTACGTTGGTACCTCATTCGCATACACACTGCTAAATTGCTGCTGTGGGGGGAATTCTCTCGTTTCCTTGTCATTCTTGAAAAAAGAACCACCATAGAATTTGGCAATGCATGCATGTACGATTAGGGAACTTATATTTCTCACCTCATAGTACATCATTTCACACGCCTACATCTTGCATGCCAGCATGCACTTTTTGTTCTTATTAAAATTAATTATTCAATGTTTTGAAAAATCTGGGGTGGTTTGGGATTTTGTTTTCAAATAAAGAAATTCTAATGTGTGCTGTGTATAGTAATTTCTAAATCATTGAAGAGTTCAGGGAGGTTGAAAATCACATTATAGGGAATAATAGGATGTTGGGTTTTCGTGTTTTTTGAATACAAGTTACTCATCTTTTACAAATGACAATGGATTTTTTAATTATTTTGATAAATCTTTTGTTTTATGTCATTTTGTGAATTTATTTAGTGACAAGCCTTATTATTCTGAAAATCAGAAAATACATATATAGTTTTTCTCCATTTTGAAGTGGGCCTTTTGCAATATTAAATGGATATGTTGATTGTAGCTGAGCCTATAATGGTACAATTTATTGACATTAAAGGTTAATAGCAAATAAAATTGCATCTTGTATTGGCCTTTTTTTTTCCATGCAGTCTGGTTGAACTTTTATGTTTTGAAGAGAAGTAAAACGAGTTTATATTCTGAAGACTATTGCACGATACTGAAGAATGAAGTCCTGTGTCTTCGCATCTGGTGAGTATTGCCCAGTTTTTTTGCATTGTCTTTATCTCAGGCTCTTCCATTACAGAAGCTAATGTTTTAGTTCTTTCATCTAGATATCTTTAAAATTCCTTATTTGTTTTTTTGCTGCTTCCTCCGGTGCCTTAGATGACCGCGGAGGTAGCAGCAGTAAGGGATTCAGCATTATGAAGCTTCATCTGTGGTGGAATTGTGGGAGGTTGGGCTGTGGCACCCTAGCAGTACCAGCTGAACTCGGCTGAGTCCCTGGTTAAGCTGGAGGAACATAGAGAGTAGAGGTCCCCTTTTTGTTTTGTTCTTTGTTGATGTCGGCTACCCCCCAAAATTGGGGGAAGTGCCTTGGTATATGGATGGGTTTTTTATTAATCTTAGAATTAGGTCTGGATAGCTTTTGTGCTTACAGTATTAAATTTTGATGCAAATACCAGTGTTAAGGATGCCTCCTGTTAACCATGGATCATAACACATATTTATAAAAAATTACACTGAAAAAATGCAGGGGACAAGAGAAAAAAAGCAATGAAATTTCAGGAAATCTATTTTATATGGAAAGTGCACAAAAAAAATTCAGGGGACAAGAGAAAAAAGCAATGAAATTACAGGAAATCTATTTTATATGGAAAGCGCACAAAATTTCTTAGGTGTACGCAATTACAAGGTGGAAAGGGTTAGAGTCATTGAAGCTTTAATGAAAGTTTATGATATTGAACTTTGGACCGGGTTCTGAATTAAGTCCTTTTATTATTTTTGCATAGTTTTTATTGACTATAAATTTAACATTTTATAAACTCTCAACACTTAACAAATTCTAAATACACTTAAGCACTTTTTAAAATAAAACTTATTGTTACTGTATTTCTAGTAATTATGATGACTTTAGACCATTCTAACTTGTAATTATGTAACCCTCAATGTGTGTGTACCTTCTTTTTTTATAATTTGTTCAGATGGCGCTCGCGTCGGGGCGTGGGTGGTGTGGCGCTGGTGGGTTGGCTAGGGCCTTTGTATCGGCCCATCCCTTTGACGAAGGAATTAACTAAATGGAAGACAACCTGTGAATAGTGGATTTCACGCGCCTTTGCTTTATACACGACACCCAAAAGGTGCTCGCGCGAGGGTTGTAACCTCAGCATTCCATGCTTTTATCTTTCTCTGGTATAATTGGAAGGTTTTATCAGAAAAGGTATATAAGAAGGACTCTTTTCACCGGCCGCCACAGGTCTCTCCCCAGAAATAGATTTTTCCTTCGTCAAAATCCTTTTTTTATGAAACTTCCCTAATGTTCATATTGCTTACACTTGAGGCCGAGTTGACATCTACCCAAAATAAAAGAAATCCTTTTTCTCTCCTTGCGAAATACTTTGCACCAACTGGCTGTTGATTGCAACTAATTAGTTGATGATACGACGTATTTTCATGTACTTTTCCGTTTCTTGTTACTGTGGCCTAAAGAAACATCTTTTTTTTTTTGGTTAATATGCTTTGTGGTCTCTAAGGACTATGCCATAAAAGGCTAGAATAGGGAATCCAGTACAACATAAATACATACATACATATACCAAGGCACTTCCCCCAATTTTGGGGGGTAGCCGACATCAACAAATGAAACAAAAACAAAAAAGGGGACCTCTACTCTCTACGTTCCTCCCAGCCTGACAAGGGACTCAACTGAGTTCAGCTGGTACTGCTAGGGTGCCACAGCCCACCCTCCCCCGTTATCCACCACAGATGAAGCTTCATAATGCTGAATCCCCTACTGCTGCTACCTCCGCGGTCATCTAAGGCATCGGAGGAAGCAGCACAACATGAATACCAAAGAAATATTATCTCCCCTGCTCTGGGAACGGCGTATCAACGTGCAAAACACGGACTCAGTGTGCATAAGGGAGACCCTCAAGTTCAGGCATTATTGAGGTTGACATCGCACGTCCGGTGCCGAAATCTTCTGGCTATTGATATCGAGTCATTATTATTATTATTAAATGCTAAGCTACAACCCTAGTTTGAAAAGCTGGATGCTATAAGCCCAGGGGCCCCATCAGGGAAAATAGCCCAGTGGGGAAAGGAAATAAGGAAAAATAAAATATTACAAGAATAGTAACAATACTCAAATATTTCCTATTTAAACTATAAAAACTTCAACAAAACAAGAGGAAGAGACTCTAGATAGAAAAGTGTGCCCGAGTGTACCCTCAAGCAAGAAAACTCTAACCCAAGGCAGTGTAAGACCATGGTACAGAGACTAGGGCACTACCCAAGAATAGAGAACAATGGTTTGATTTTGGCGTGTCCTTCTCCCAGAAGAGCTGCTTACCATAGCTAAAGAGTCTCTTCCACCCTTACCAAGAGGAAAGTAGCCACTGAACAATTACAGTTACCACAGCTAGAGACAATGCTACCAGTGCAACAACTTGTCCCCATTCAAACTCAAAGTTAGAATCAACTTTCCTGCTCCCCTCAATGAGGTTAGGGAGGAGGTAGGGTCTTAAGAGACCATACACTTCCCCAAAAAGCCTTTGTCAAAACCATCTTATTTGGGTTAATGTGCTGTGTGGTCTCCAAGAACTAATATCAGATCAATAACCGGGTAGAGTCGGGGACTGTAGAGGACAAGTAAGTAAACAGGTTAACCCTGCGTGTATAGATTAGAGGAAAAACTAACAGGGCTGACATTCACCTCATAAGGGAAAACTCTGGATATTATTATTATTATTATTATTATTATTATTATTATTATTTTTATTATTTTTATTATCATTATCATTATTATTATTAATATTTTTATTATTATTATCATTATGACACCCTAGCAGTACCATCCGAACTCGGTTGAGTCCCTTGTTAGGCTGGGAGGAACGTAGAGAGTAGAGGTCCCCTTTTTGTTTTTGTTTCTTTGTTGATGTCGGCTACCCCCCAAAATTGGGGGAAGTGCCTAGGTATATGTATGTATGTATGTATGTATGTATGTATTATTATTTTTAAATATTTAACTTAGCCGGTGAATATATAATAGCTGCAACTCTGTTGCTCGACAGACAAAAAACAGTAAAAACTCGCCAGCGATCGCTATACAGGTTGCGGGTGTGCCCACCAGCGCCAACTGTCGGCCAGATACCATACTCGAGGTAAACAAAGACTCAATTTCTTCTCTGTCGACGTGTCGACAAGACGTACTTTACTCGCTGTTGAAACCTGGAGTTTTTCCCATCATATTTGGTGAAGTACTTTATTTTGGTTTGAGCTTTCGCAGTACAGGTGTTTTTCTTCAAATAAATCCTTGAACTCTTTTTTGTATCGGATTAATTGTTGATGACTTAGATCGTTTTTTTGGAATTTTCCCTTGACCAATTCAAAATGGCTGACCTTTCACAAGTTCCCAAGTTCAGAAAATGCAATGCTAGGGACTGTCATAGGCGTCTTCCAAAGGCTTCTCTCGACCCTCACACTGTTTGTTCCAATTGTCGGGGTAAAACCTGTCAATTGGAAGATCGGTGTGAGGAATGCGTGGGCCTTTCGGAATTCGATTTTATCGAATTTGAGAAGTATACACGCAGACTAGAGAGAGATAGGGTAAGGAGAAGTTCTTCTAGGTCGGTAGATTTTTCCTCTCCTCATGCCCCTCAACCTAATCCTTCCCCTGTAGTGGGCGACGCACGGAGGTGGTTGTTGACGTTCAGGACGTTCAGCAACCATCAGAGGTGACTTGTTTTGACGCGGTGCGTCAACCTCCGCAACCCGGTATGGTGTTGACTGCACAACCCATTATTATTATTATTATTATTATTATTATTAATATAATTATTGATATTATTATTATTATTATTATTATTATTATTATTATTATTATTATTATTTGGAGAAATAGTGAATGCCTGTCATTATGCTTCTGTTGAAGGTGTGGCCCTTCCTATCTCCAGTTTCCCTTGGTAGGAGTCATGATTGAGCTGAGTACCACACACAAATGTTACACCAGTTGGATTTGTTTCAGGTTGCGTTGAATAAACACGCAATGCACAGACTCATCCGTCAACCTCTCAGTACCCTAAAATTGCATTTTATCTAAAATTTTAAGCCTCTGGAGTTTCTGAAATTTTGCTCTATAGAAATCTTTTTGAATCCTAAAGGGAAAATAGTGGTATTTATGTAGTGTAAGTATTTAGATTGTTACAGAATAAATAATTAGATAGTTACAGTATGCAAATAAACGAAATAGAAAAAAATTCAGTGGTAAATGTTCATATTTATATACTCATCTGATTTTTATATTGGTTCCTTAGATATTTATTGATATTTACAGTATCTCTAAAATTTAAGTGATTATATTTTCTAGGCCACAGTATGAAATAAAGGCAAAATTTTGAATTTCTTGTGTAAAGATCTTTAAAGGTTTAAAGGTCACCCATGAATGGGAGAGGCAAGGGACAGTGACATTGCCCTATCAAGCAGGACAATGCCCTAGAGACTGACCATATATACATATGATCAGCTTCCAAGCCTCCCCTCCCTCTCCACCCAGGCTAGGACCAGGGAGGGCCAGGCAATTGCTGCTGATGACTCAGCAGATGGACCTATAGGTTCCCGCAAACCCACTATTCGTAGCTCACAAGGTTGGTGAGGTTGTAGCAACCAAAGAACCAACTAGTTTGAGCGGGACTCGAACCCCAGTCTAGCGTTCACCACTCAGGGTCATTATCACATCGGCCACCACAACCTTAGGGGGGCGGGTTAGTTTTATTCACTTCTTGTAAGGATGAATATTTATTTATAAGATGACAATAAAAAGGAATAGAAAAAGTAATTCCCAAAATTTCAGATATTTTTTTTGATGGACACTATGGAAAAAGTATCGTCATTGAAGGAAATTTTCTCTAATTTGCTTTATCTTTGTCCTATACTGTAACTGTAACTAAATCTACATGCTTTTATTTAATAAATAAAGATGAAGATGACTGCCTTTCCAAGTCTTATGGGGGATAATAGTAATTTTTTTGTTTTTGTTTTTTCAAAACTATGTCCTGCAGTACCAGCCGAACTCGGTTGATTCCCTTGTCAGGCTGGGAGGAACGTAAAGAGAAGAGGTTCCCTTTTTTGTTTCATTTGTTTGATGTCGGCTACCTTCCAAAATTGGGGGAAGTGTCTTGGTATATATGTATGTCCTGCATAAAAGCTTTTAACCCTTTTACCCCCAAAGGACGTACTGGTACGTTTCACAAAACTCATCCCTTTACCCCCATGGACGTACCGGTACGTTCTTGCAAAAAACTGGCATTTAAATTTTTTTTTGCATATTTTTGATAATTATTTGAGAAATTTCAGACATTTTCCAAGAGAATGAGACCAACCTAACCTCTCTATGACAAAAATTAAGGCTGTTAGAGCAATTTAAAAAAAATATACTGCAAAATGTGCTTGAAAAAAAATAACCCCTTGGGGTTAAGGGTTGGAAATTTCCAAATAGCCTGGGGGTAAAAGGGTTTAAGTCATTGTTTTCCATACATGAAGCAAATCTAATCTCCCTTTATGATTCGATGTAGAGCAAATTGTGAGAAATGGACAAGACTTAAAGTAAGGCTGGTGTACTTCCCATGAACGTCAGTATCCCGCTAAGAAAATGAATGCGATCGGAATGGAGAATGATAGTTTGAATCAATTTCTGTGATATTTCATTTTATTTCATACATTTTGTAAATCTTTTTTATTGATTGATTTTGGCGCATGATAAGTTAAGAAGGTTTTCCATCACCAGAGTTATTGTTGCTGTTAAATATCCAAGGACAATCAGGAAAAAGGCTGCCTGAAAATAGAAATTGATGTTAGGCTTATTCTGTTACAACCTTTATCTCATTAAATCATTGCTTATGTTTTGGGTCATTATTATTAATCAAAATACAGTATGGTCTCGTGGAGGGCAAAATTCGTTCATGAAAGGCGACTCGTAAACTCTACAGATAGTAAAAAAAACTTTTATCCTCATATGCAGTACTGCAATAATAAATGTTTGCAAGCATTATGGTACAAAAATGTAACAATAATACAGTAAAGTACGATGTAGTACTAACAATAATAATGTGATGATGCATTTACAGTTGTGTGATGCATTTTCAATAATGAATTACAAAGGTCTTATGACTAACATATTTTTCTCTGGTATTCGGTGGCAGCTTGCAGCTAAGATTGTTTGCTGCTTTAGGAAATGTTTAGGTATTGTTGAAACAAACAGAAAAAGAAAATTTATAAGCTGAGCAGGATAATAATCTAATTGTACACTTATATTCAAGAATATAAACACATTTCTAATCACAACACATGTGGAGTCAAAAAGAAACTTCAGGTGCCACAGTGCTCTAACACGAGTTTCTGCTGAAGGGCCAACACCAACCGTATTGTGACGACTGTTTAGTACCTCTAACAGTGAGGCATTTGTTGACCGAATGCCCCAATTATAACAACTTGCGGAATAGATATCTGTTTGAGGCTCGAGGTGAGGGTGGCAGGTTCATCCTTGCCAAGATTCTTGGAAATGATGTGTCCTACTATGCAAGTGGCATTTTTAGATTTATTTCAGAAGCAGGTCTTCTGAAAACTATTTAACTTTTATGACATTCAACTTTTATGATTTTAATTGAATACTCTTTTATTTTTTATTTTATTTTTTTATTTTTGTATACATAAATTAAATGTTACCGGCGTCAATGACCTTAGATGTCAGGATGCCTGAAAACTTTAAATCAATCAATCAATCAATCTTCCTAGCTTGTAGCTTTCTTTCTATGACATGAGACCGTGTGCACAAACCCCAAACATCCCATTACTGGAACAGTTTAGTGCACAGCTCTGTGGAAAGATTTTTATATTTATTTTTCATAAACTTGATGTTGACTGCTGGTATAACGCTTGAAGATTATATAATGTACATGTATAAAGAAAAAATTATGGAAAAAAAAAAAAGACTCATTTTAAGTGTTACCGATAATATCGAGTGTAAGTACAGTAGTGGATGCTACAGTTTGGCAGTGACTACACGTGAACTGCCACTGCTGGTAAATAAATCTGAATAAGAAAAATATGATATTCTTACGATTTCGGATCGAATTCAGACCCATGTATCACACAACCGTAGATGCAATATTATGATCATTACATTATTATCATTATTGTTATTTAGTAGTTTAATAACATCACTGGGTACAGTAGAAGATGTTGGATATTTGAGATGTCAGGAAAGATATGAAACATCTCGACAATCATACCTGAAGGTGTGTCAGAGAGATTACAATTTTGCGGGTGTTTCCTTCGTCGTGTAAAACCCTATTTGCAGTTTTTTCCATTTCGTCCTGCTTCCACTTCCATATAAAACCAGCCTGCATTATCCTTAAAGTTCTGTGTGAGTTGATGTTCAGAAGAATTAATAGTGTCTGATTTCACGCAAAGGAAAATTGTGTGGTCTATAACATCAAATGTAAAATGTAAAAAATTTGGTGTTATGGCTTCTTTAACCCTTTTACCCCCAGGCTATCTGGAAATTTCCAACCCTTATCCCCCAAGGGGTTATTTTTTTCCCAGCAGATTTTGCAGTATATATTTTTTAAATTGCTCTAACAGCCTTAATTTTTGTCATAGAGAGGTCAGGTTGGTCTCATTCTCTTGGAAAATGCAGGAATTTTCTCAAAGAATTTTCAAAAATATGAAAAAAAAAATTCTTATAGCATTTTTTTGCAAGGACGTACTGGTACGTCCATGGGGGTAAAGGGATGGCTTTTGTGAAACGTATCAGTATGTCCTTTGGGGGTAAAAGGGTTAAAAACAAGAGCAAAATTTGAAAAATTATGAGATCTTCCATGGCTGAAGTAATCAAGCAATAAACAGAATAAGCAAGATACAGAAAATAGTGTTGTGTATGTCATGAACTTACACTTTGTTAAATGCCTTGATGTATGGAGCACCAGGAGGAAGAGCAAATGCCACATTTTGAGCGTAGAAAAAATCACGGCCGGTATGGAACTTTTTCCTTCCCATTTCCCCTATCATCATACTACCAACAACTTCAGGACAGATGAGGACATTCTTTTTTACCAGAACCTGTTCAAGGTAATTGGTAGAATAAAGGGATTTTGACGAAGGAAAAATCTATTTCTGGGAAGAGGCCTGTGACGCCCGGTGAGAAAGGTCCTTCCTTATACCTTTCCTAATATAAATCTTCCAAATATACTAGAGAAAGATAAAAGCATGGAATGCAGAGGTTACAACCCTCGCGCGAACACCTTGTAGGTGTCGTACACCTACAAGGTGTTCGCGCGAGGGTTGTAACCTCTGCATTCCATGCTTTTATCTTTCTCTAGTATATTTGGAAGATTTATATTAGGAAAGGTATAAGGAAGGACCTTTCTCACCGGCCGTCACAGGCCGCCCCAGAAATTCAAATATCACCATATAAGTTTCTCACTGATGAAATTCATGTAAAACCAAAGGTCATGGCAACGATATATTCAAAGGTCTTTTGAATGGACAGATAAGTTTAGTAGATTTCTGCTAGCGTTAGTTAATGGAAAACTGAAATTACCCCAAATCCAAATCTTATATGACAGTAAGTTTGCTACTGGAATCTGCAGAGGTCATTACTGGAATCCGCAGAGGTCAAATATTGCATGAATTTTCAATCTCTAATGAATTTTGGACACAATTAATTCTATCTTTTCAAGTTTTCAAAAATATTTGAAACAGTAGAATTTGCAATTATAATGAATATACTAAAAAGAATTATTATGCTCTAAGAACTGTTCTGTTTAAAAGGACAGATTTTTCAATGCAATGATGGATATATTTTGTTTCTGTTCTCCTTTTTGAAAGAATTTCAGGCCAAATTTTATTTGATGATATAATAAGCTAGAAAAAAAAATGAAATTTTCATAAACTTACATCCTCCATTGCCTTCCTTTCGTCAATGTAGAAACTATTCTCAGGATTCTTGTGATCAAACAAATCCCAGACTTCCTTGTAGATGCCTTCTTTGGCTTCCTGGTAACAGGAGATGTTTTAAGTTAGTTGCACTCCAGGAAGTTCCCAACTTACAAACTTAATAGGTTCCAAGGAGTTGTTTATAAGTCAAATTTTATTAAATTTTGCCCTATGGGGAACACATTTAAGAACTAAGTGTATACAGTATTCTAATATTTTCGTTCAAGTGGTAAAAAAATAATACAAATTTGGCCTTCGACTTTAGAAGAAACGACACATTACGAATGACGAGAATCATTGAAAGAGTTCTTCAACACCTAAAGATCGTGACAATTAAAATGGCTACGGCATAGGCCTTTTCAAATGTACTTCTATCAAACGACCATTCACCGAACTCGCTTGCCTATGATTTTCAGCTCCAAAAGTTAACAAATTGCCCTGTTTTATATTGCAAAGGCGGTCTTGCTTACTGCATTAGATTTAAAATTGTTTTATCACGGTATTCCATTATAAACTATCACTCCACCTGAGGTTACCCCTCATAGAAAGCAGGACTAGGGTAAACTACACAAAACTCTGGTCGGTTGGGAGGAGATCCCAGATACTCCTAAGAAAGTAGTTCGAGGTAAGTACTGTTAGGAAAAATACAAATTACTTAAAATTTGTGATATTCCATTATAAACTTTTGATACAATATCTGAGATTTATGATTTCAGTTGAATTTGTGTATATCTGAATGTATGTTTGTAAGTTAAGGACCTTCTATACTGTTGTGGTGGCCTGGTGGTAGCGTCCTTGCCTGGCGATTGCCAGACTGGGGTTCGAGTCCTGCTCAAACTCGTTAGTTTCTTTGGTTGCTTCAACCTCACTCTCCTTGTGGTCTAAGGAAGTGGGGTTTGGGGGAGCCTATAGGTCTACCTGCTGAGTCATCAGCAGCCATTGCATGGCCCTCCTTGGTCCTAGCTTGGGTGGAGAGGGGGCTTGGGCACTGATCATATGTAATATGGTCAGTCTCTTGGTCATTGTACTGCTTGATAAGGCAATGTCACTGTCCTTTGCCTCTGCCATTCATGAGCAGGCTTTAAACTTTTAAGCCTTTAAATGGATCCCTGTGGCTCCTAACCGACAGCTACATATGGGCAATTTCTCATTCTGGTATCCTTTAACTGCCGGTAGCCAAACATTTTCACCAGAGGGCCTTTGAAAAGTTTAATCTTACCACAGCTTCTTAGCTGACTGACTTATTATGACCTTAATGAACACTGATTCTGTGTCTTGGTTGAGGAGTTTCATGTTGGTTTATTCTTAGTAATTTTCAGATTTTTACCATTTCCAGTAAAGTCTTCCGTTTGTTTCAAATGACTCAGAAATGTTATGTAAAGTGTGCAAACAACTAAGATATTTTCTGCTCGCAAGAACCCTTCCATGATGTTTTTGAGCATCGAGGGACTCAGACACAAGTTTTGGGAAACCCATGACAATAGGGGATGCAGAGGTTAATGATTAAAAATTATAAGAAAAAACAATATATTTTTTATGTTACTGTACTTCAAATCGCTCTCACTTAACAGCCAGATTTTGAGAGTAAATATACTCAAAAAATGTAATTGTACTTTGAATGTAAAATACACTATAACAGTGAATTTACTATTCTAAAATAATTAAAATAATTACATAGTACAGTATACTCAAGGCTGGGAAGAACGTAGAGAGGAAAGGTCCCCCTTTTTTTTCATTTGTTTGATGTCGGCTACCCTCCGAAATTGGGGGGAAGTGCCTTGGTATATGTATGTATACTCAATACTGGGAATCTCTCTCTCTCTCTCTCTCTCTCTCTCTCTCTCTCTCTCTCTCTCTCTCTCTCTCTCTCTATTGATCTGTAGGAATGTAATTGTTCTTATCTCATCACAAGCTTTAATGGTTAGCATTTAGATAAAGTATTGTGATGTAAAATTATGAAGTTAGAATTTTTATAAAAAATTTTGATAATTTTTTATTTGTTGATGAGAATCTTTTCACTTTATTTTGAAGAAAGTTCTTTAAAGGTTTAACAACATGATGAAATAGAATTTTTAAAACTACTCTGATAATTTTCCATATGAAAATAAACTTTTTCTGTACAGCCCATTACCTTGTTAAAGTTAATGACTCGATGCTAATATCTACCTTTATTTTTGTATCACCACTCAGTTCTGACTGGTGTTTCATTATAATTATTTTTTTTTATATGTAGAGCTGTATATATTTCATGTTCTCATGACATCGTTAAAGAGTTTTATTTAGGAAACGGTTAAAATTTTTTTGTTAACATAAAGTTATAGAAAATTGTATCTGTAACAAACAACCAGATTTTATTGCTTCACTGAGCACCTGTGCTTAATCAAGGGTTAATGAGTTCAGCAAAATTTTAAACCTTTTTTAGTAAGAGACTGGAAATCAAATTATATATATTGTTGCCATAAATTCATCTATACAAAATCTGCATTAGATAAAATCAATAGAATATAATATAATGAGAAATATCAGATAAAATGGAATATAGATCATGAGGAATAAGAAAGGGTATAAGGAATAAACATAAACTGAAATGAAAAGTAAAAATGTTTGCCTAACAGAAAGGAAAGGAATAAACATAGACTGAAATGAAAAGTAAAAATGTTTGCCTAACTGAAAGGAAAAGGAAATAGAAAAGATGGAAGAAAGGGAAAAAGCTTTTAGATTTAGGCATTAAAGGAAATTAGTACAGATAGAAATTTGTTAGAAATACTAAGTAAAAGAGAATGTGCATTAAGAAAGGAATCATAGGGTAATGGGGAATAAGTGAGACTGAGATGAACAGTAAACTTGTCTGAATATCAGAAATGAGAAGGAAATGGAAAGGAGGGAAGAATGAGAGGAACCTTTAAGCTTTTAGGCCAACATTCCTTTACTAGAAATAGAACTTTACTGCAGCATACCCTTCCTAGCGGTGATGTAATAGCACAGGGTTTGAAAATGTTGCCGAGTGTTCTCAGTTTTGTGGCCTCGGTCAAGTGATTTTTTCAGCGCACGTGTTTTAATGATGGTATTAATAGTTCAACAATGGATAGTCTGTTCAGCATTTTGGGAATCAACAAGTTGGGGAAAAATTAGTTGATTTGAGATACAACTGCAAGATAGAAGAGAACAGGTGCATTCATACACATGATCAGTTAGTAAAGAATGAGATGAGAAAAAAAATTTGGAAAATAAGAAAATGAGAGAGGGGAAGGTCCATAGGGAAAATAGAAAATTCTTTTACAAGGAAAAAATGAGAGAAAAAAGTTTATGAATGAATTAATCTAAGATTTAGGTATGCAAGGAGAAACTGTGAAATGTGTAAGTCCTGGCTTGATGGAGTAAGTATTTTGAAGATTTGTTGAATGTAGAGGACAGACAGAAAGGAAGAGCTGATTGATGCAAGACTAGAACATATTGATTCAAGGTTGATTATGCTTGTGGAAGGGACTGCTAAAGATATAAGAAAGGCAAGGGAAATACTGGAGTCCACTGGTAACAGTGTGATTGCATTGGTAATCAAGGTTTGTATGTTATATCTGGAGGAGGAAAAGGTTCCAAAGAATGGGTCAAACAAATAATTGTTGTGTTCTATAAGGGTAAAGGTGATGAAGGTGTAATATTAATAAATTTATGGGGGGATTTTGAGGAGGGAGAAGTCTAATTGGAAAGGGACCTCTGGTAGTGGTATCACTCGCCCCAGTTTTAATACCGACACCCTTTAGGGGTGAGCGAGCTGGATATATTCCTAGCATTCCATGCAACTTTTTTCTCTGGTATATTTAGCAGTATTTATACCTTTGAAATGGTGCTTTAAGGAGCATTTCACGGAGCGACACAGGTTGAGCCCAGAAATAAATTTATGGGGTAAGGTTTTTGGCAGTGTTGGGATGGAGAAAGTAGGACTGGTGACAGAAGAACTGATATGGACGGAACATTACTCATTTTGGATAATAGAGATGGAAGAAACTATAGTCATAGCGAGGCAGATTTGCACTGACTCGTAGCGGTGCTCTTTTAGCTCGGAAAAGTTTCCTGATCGCTGATTGGGTGGACAAGATAATTCTAACCAATCAGCGATCAGGAAACTTTTCTGAGCTAAAAGGGCACCGCTGGGAGTTTGAAATTATCTACAAAAGGATAAATTGATATAGAATGTTAGTGAGTAAAGCTAAGGCTGAATGAAAATCTTGCAGGTTATGCAGAATTATCTATTGGTAAGAAATGTACTATGTAATTTGTTTCAGATGATAGACAACCTTGTCATATTGCATTGATGTACTGTTGTGTTCTTGATCATACATGCAAGTTATTATTATTATTATTCTTATTATTACTTGCTAAGCTACAACCCTAGTTGGAAAAGCAGGATGCTATAAGCCCAGGGGCTCCAACAGGGAAAATAGCTCAGTGAGGAAAGGAAACAAGGAAAAATAAAATATTTTAAGAAGAGCAACAAGATTAGATTAAATATCGCTTTATAAACTATAAAAACTTTAACAAAACAAGTGGAAGAGAAATAAGATATAAGATAGAATAGTGTGCCCGAGTGTACCCTCAAGCAAGAGAACTCTAACCCAAGACAGTGGAAGACCATGGTACAGAGACTAAGGCACTACCCAAGATTAGAGAACAATGGTTTGATTTTGGAGTGTCCTTCTCCTAGAAGAGCTGCTTACCATAGCTAAAGCATCTCTTCTACAAGTGATATTGGACCAGATTATTTTTTTTACTTATAACAATGACCAATTCTTAGTTTCTTTAGTATGCTGATTTCTATTAAACATTCATAATAAGAAATAACCAACTGAGAAGGATAGCAGAGAATAACATTACCCGGAAAATGTATTCATTTGATGTGTCTTTTCTCACTGTGATAGTGAAACCATTCTTAACAGCGGCTGGAAGATCTTCAAGGGAGTTGATCGGTTTCTCGTAAGAAGTAACAGCCAGTACAGCAGTTAGTGTCCCAGTGTAGAGGGCTGAAATGGAAGATTAGTTTTGAATGGTGAAAATAGCAGTTTCAGTTTCCAGTTATAATACAGTATTGTACTCTAAATTATCCCACTAAGAGTACCAGTAATTTCAAATGGAATTGAATGTGGGGAGCCTATGGGAATTTGAATGAGAAAAAAAGGTATATAATTTTATCTTTTTTAGCAACAATTCAATATAAAGAGGGAAAAATGGATGAATAGTAAATGTTTTATAAGGACCTAGGTAACAAAGATTCAGAAAAATTTGGGTAATACTAAAAGCAGTAGAGAACTGCTAATACAAACCGTATTTAGAGCTGACATATTTATCTACGCAAGTTAATGTATACATAAGTATTTTCAAAGCTTTCATTTTAATTTTTATTGGTGGTATTTAATTTTCTAATTTTTTAAAGCTTTCATGCAAACTAAAAATCCCAAAAATAGGTAATCCAATTGTTCCAGTTTCAGAATTAAAGAAAGTGATCGAACAGTGAATATACTTTATCATTAAGGGCCATAGTTTTGAGCTTGATTATGAAGATTATATTCCATCTCTTGAAAGAGAGTTGAGATTCAAATAATTTCCATTGCTAATTAGAAATAGTTTGAAACCTGAAAGAGAGTTATCATTGAAACAGTGTCAGCTTAAAATTTCAGAAAGATTTTGTCACCGAGTTTGGATATCTTTACTTCTGAAAAGGACGGCAAGATGTTTGCTAAGAGCTTACGGACTAGTCCTTCCCAAACTAGATATTATGGAATTATCTTCCCTTTTCCACCCTCCCCTAAAAGGGCAATCTGTCTTCTTCCCTTTGTGATTAAACGAACTCTTCATGCTTTCCCCTAATGCTTCTTGTTTTCTTGGCCTGATTGGGGATAGTTCTGTCAGCATACATCAGACAGTGGCATTGTTAAGGTTTGAAGCTCGCTCAAGCATGGCAGAGGCAAGTGACAGGACAATGCCCTAGATATTAACCATATACACATATGATCAGTTGACAAGCCTCCTCTCCATTAAGATAGCATCAGGGAGGGCCAGGTAATAGCTGTTGGTGACTCAGCAGGTAGACTTATAGACTCCCAAAGCCCACAAGGATGGTGAGGCTGCAGACTTTACTAGAAAATGTCGATTGTCAGCGGCTTTTGAACTCCTGTCCAACAGTTTGCCAAGCAAGGACATTTCTAATAGGCATGACTCGAAGGTCTTTACAGCGTCATTTCAACCCCTAGTTTCGACCATAGCTCTTTCCTTTTTATCTCACTGTTCAACCGCTTAACTTTTACTTTAAATTACAACTAAAGGGTTTTCCTCAGATTCTAGTTGATGCCAAATACCCTTCCTGTTCCCAGTGCTAGACCATATGGCCTAAAATACCAAAAGATCTCTCTAGGAAAGGACATTCTGTCGATTAGTTCCAGTGATATTTCCATTTCAGTAAAATACCATACAGTACTGTACCTCAATCATTTATTTTTGAAAATACTAGAAAGATTTAATAAGAAGCAAAAATATGAAAATACAGGATTATTCAATTATTTATTTAGGTATATCTTCTTTTAACAGGTGTTCTAAAAGGCATGGAAGAGGATGACAATTTGTATAAAATCAGAACGTTCAACAGAGTGGCTAAATAATGAAGGTAAGGAAAGCTCTAGTAGGATTCTGTTGTTTCTTAACCTTTTTTTATACATCTCTCAACCTTTTTTATACATCTGTATATATGTATGTCTGTTTGTAAGTGTGCATGACTGTATATAAGTACAGTATATATGTGAAATCCAGAGTATCATAATCCTTATAAAAACTTTGATTGAAAAACATCACCGAATAAGAAATTTGGATTCCTTTTATTAGAAAATTAAATTAATTTATTTCTATTATAATTGATGTTGCAGTACAGGTATTTTCTTGATAAATTTGATGTTTTCTGGTTACAGTTCACATAACATTAATATTGCCTTTGAATCGTAAGACATTTCTTACTTTTTTGTGTTGAAATATTGCAAGTTTGTTCAATGGACGAGATGATATCATACTGGGCTCTTGATGAAGAATCCATAACTTAAAATGGGTCCCTTTAAATGTCCTCTGAATTGATGTTTTTTAAGATTTTATCAGTATTGTGTCACCGGTGCATTGTGGTGGCCAATTAGAAACGTCCCTACCTAGCAATCTGCCAGACTGGGATTTGAGTCACGCTCAAGCTCGATAGTTTCTTGTGGTGTCTACAACCTTACCATCCTTGTGAGCTAAGGATAGGGGTTTTGGGGGAGTGTATAGGTCTACCTGTTGAGTCCTCAACAGCTATTGCCTGGCCCTTCCCTAGTCGTAGCATGGGTGGAGAGGTGGCTTGGCTGCTGATCATAGGGATATACTGTATGGTCAGTCCTAGGGCATTGTCTCTGTCCCTTGTCTCTACCATTCATGAGTAACCTTTAAACCTTTTGGGCATTTATTATATGGATGCCAATTAGAATTTGATTTTTACGTTAAGGAATGCTTGTATAAGAATTCTCTTTAAACTTCAGAATCTTGGACTGTTAAGTCTCCTCACAAAACTTGAAGTTCCTTAACACGCCCTTCCTCTGATGGAGCAAAAGTACTTGTACCACGAATTATATCCAGAATGATTAGCCTTCGGCCAAGGGAACACATACAGTAGTTCTATCCTGATAATTTTATTACGAACTTTGGAAATTCCCCTTCTTAAATAATGTACGGTACTATCTTAGATTTTGAATAATTAATCTTTTAGGTAATGCTACTATTTTCATAATCAATTCAGGAAGACCTTCCATTATGTGTTTAGGTAAACTGAAGGAAGAAATGAAATCAGTGTGTTGGTCAGAATTTTCGTTTCATTCTTTATATGTACAATGATTGGTTCTGATCATATGGTGCGTTAGTAAGAAATCCGTAACTTTCATTTTATGTTGTTCTCTTTGAATATCAGGAAATATTCTTCCTGTGTATAAATCTCAAAGCATATTTTTCAGCTGTTTAAATGTTGCAATGCAACAAAATCTGCAAGATTTTGATTGTCTGGGTCCTTATGTACTTGATGGCTTTCTTCCACTTTCACATGTATGAACTTTCTTGCGATTTTCTTGATCGTTTTACTTGTCAGGTCCATAACAATTGTTTCGAACCATGATTTTACTAGTTTATTCATGTTATACTTACTATATTATTATTATTATTATTATTATTATTATTATTATTATTACTAGCTAAGTTACAACCATTGTTGGAAAAGCAGCATGCTATGAGCCCAAGGGCTCCAACAGAAAAAAAATAGCCCAGTGAGGAAAGGAAATAAGGAAATGAATAAATTACAAGAGGTAATGAACAAATGAAATATTTTAAGAACGTTAAGATCATTAAACTAAATCTTTCACATATAAACTAAAAAACTTCAAAACAGAAGAGGAAAAGAAATAAGATAGAATAATGTACTTAAGTGTACCCTCAAGCAAGAGAACTCTACACCAAGACAGTGGAAGACCATGGTACAGAGGCTATTGCACTACCCGAGACAATAGAACAATGGTTTGATTTTGAAGTGTCCTCCTAGAAGAGCTGCTTACCATAGCTAAAGAGTCTTTTCTACCCTTGCCAAGAGGAAAGTAGCCAATGAACAATTGCAGTGCATTAGAACCCCTTGAGTAAAGAAAAATTTAGTTATGTCAGTGTTGTCAGGTGTATGAAAACAGGAGAATGTGGAAAGAATAGGATAGGCTACTCAGTGTATGTGTGAGCAAAGGGAAAATGAACTGTAACCAGAAAGAATAGAGATTTTGAATTATATATATCATCTTTATTTTTATCATATTTCTACATTCTTTTTTTGTTAGCAAATGACATATGCCAAAAAAATCTGCGGTAGCTTGTTTTCTGAGAAGTTAGTTTTGATTTTCCCTATTAATGTGTTAGTTTTTTTATATAGTTTCAAATGTAATTATATTGAAAACAGGAAAAAATCAGACTCTCTATTTGAAAGTAATTAAATTTTGTAAAAGTTTTTTATGAATATTTATTATCCAGATCAAGATAAACTAAAAACAGGCTGTATATATTAAATATGGAAAATATCACGACTAATTTTATTGTTACTGTATATTAAAATGATCATACATATAAAAACAATGAGATATCCTCGCTAGTTTTGATTTTTTACACAAAATCAATGAAAAATTTATTGTTATTTTGGGAATCAGTAGAAAACTTAATAGCCTAGTAATTGCAAATATCAGTACACTATATAGTTCCAGGAACTTGTGTAAACAACATGTAAACAGTTTGATGATCCATGAATTCTGAAATTTATAGGGATGCATCCGTTTATTCTGTAATGGGAAGAGTATCCTATGGTTAAATTTTCCAAATTTTAAAAAAGGACTGATTTTAATTCTTCTGAATGAAGTCTCAGCAGTGAACACTATACATGCATTATTATTGGATACGATTAAGTATTACATCAGTTTAATTAAAGTCTGGTTTATTTCAAATATAGCTGTATTTTTTTTACGCAAGTATATACGGTATTATACAGTGAACCCTCGTTTATCGCGGTAGATAGGTTCCAGACCCGGCCGCGATAGGTGAAAATCCGCGAAGTAGTGACACCATATTTACCTATTTATTTAACATGTGTATTCAGACTGTTAAAACCTTCCCTTGTACGTAGTACTGTTAACAAACTACCCTTTAATGTACAGAACACTTAATGCATGTACTAACGTACCCTAAACTAAAACAGGCACAAATATTAAAGGCGACTTTATATCATGCGTTTCCTAAACACGCCAAAAAGCACTAGAAAAAATGGCAACCAATGTTTTGTTTACGTTTATCTCTGATTATAATGAAGAAACAAACGCATTTACACATCTGTGCATAGGTTAGTTTTTGCACTGATTATATTGATTATTCAGTACAGTATGTTGATTTGGTTATTACTAATGTTTTACCTTAATTTTTCTTAGGACTTCCAAATGAAATGTTTTTCTTTATGACGGCGTCATAAAGTACGCTCAGTAAACAAACTAGGGAATTTAACGCGCATGATGAAAGTGATAAATAATGATATTACAGTAAAAGCTTTTATAAAATATGTTATTACAAATATTATTTACCGTATCTATATAAAATCATACATACGTAGCAAAGCAGGAAAGCAATCTACGAGAGAGAGAGAGAGAGAGAGAGAGAGGAGAGAGAGAGAGAGAGAGGAGAGAGAGAGAGAGAGAGAGAGAGAGAGAGATTGTTGTTTTACATACGTAAATGTAAATTTAAAAAAAAAAAAATAGCCCCATTTCATATAAAATAGATTACAAATATTTTACTTTATCATATTACAGTAGTCTGTATAATACTGTAAAGTTCAGTACAGTATGTTGTTGTTATAGTTGTGGCGATGAAATTCTCACGAAACAAAAACACGCCATTTGATTACAACAGCTGATTCATTCTCTCTCTCTCTCTCTCTCTCTCTCTCTCTCTCTCTCTCTCTCTCTCCTCTCTCTCTCTCTCTCTCTCTCTCTCTCTCTTCATGTTATACAATACTTACATTTAGATGAAGAAACTAAAATTAGTTTTCTTAGTGTCAATTAAATACGAAACGAAAAAATTAGGCCGAGTCTACATCCATTTCAATCATAGCTAAAAATACGGCATCCGATTTCATCAGCAAACCACTATTTTTGGGGAAATATCATTTTATTCTAGAAAATTGCCACTCTTTAAATAGTTAATTGCACATTAAGAAAGCATGTACTTTTGTTTTTAAATTTCGGGTGTGTTTTAAAAATCGAGTATTGTTGACTTCTTTTTGTTTTACTTTTGGCTGTGATTAGATCAGCTGTCATCTAGCTGCCGCTCTTGAGTGTGTACGAATACACTAACAAAGTATCGTTTATACCATTTCTTAACTTATTCAAACCGTCTACAGTATACAGTTGATATTACATAAGCACCAATGTGTTACAGTGATACCTCGGTACTCGACCATAATCCGTTCGAGATCCGTGTTCGACCTCCGATTTGTTCGAGTACCGAATTTTTTTTCCCCATAAGAAATAATGGTATATATTCTATTCCGTTCCCAAGCACTCGAACAGGCCCAAAATATTAATAAAACGTGTACCTAAACAACAATAATTATCTAAATGTGTATGAAATTGGTCAGAAAATCCTATAAAACAATTTTAAACCATTTACTGTACTAAAATAAAACAATTTTAAACCATTTTCTGTACTGTAGTGAACATACCTTTGAGCAGCGGTTCGATGGCATACAGGGATGGATGTGGAGAGGATGGAAGGGGGAGGTTACTGCTTGGAAGGAGAGTCCCCTTCCATGATGTGGCGGGGTAGTTCTCCTTCAGGAGTTGTTTCTCTCTCCAATGAAAGGGTGGGCAGATCTATTTCAGGGGTTTCTTCTCTTCTTTGTCTCTTCTTTGGAGGAGAAACAGGCTTTGATGTAGCAGCTTTCTTTTCTTTTGTGAAAAACTGGTCTATTGTTAATTGTTTCTTCCTCCTCTGCAGTATTCTTCGAAAATGATACATGACACTATCATTAAACATATGCACTGCCCGGTTTGCTACTGCAATTTCTGGGTGGTATTTTTCAGCAAAAGCCTGCACATCTGCCCACTTGGAACAAATTTCATTGATGAGAGAACTTGGAACATCCTCCCTTACCTCATCCTCTTCTGAAGATTCCTGCTCCACAATCAGATCCTGCTGCTGTTGTTGTTGCAGGTGCAACAATTCCTCCACAGTCAACTCGGTAGAATGGCTTTCTACAAGCTCATCAATATCATCCTTGTCGACCTCAAGCCCCAAACTCCTGCCCATGACAACAATTTCCTCAACGACATCAGTGTCATCAGAAATTACAGGGGTAGCAGTGCTTGGACCCGCCTCTGGTTGGAAACCTTCAAACTCCCTCTCTGTGACACATGATGGCCACAGCTTACGCCAGGCAGAGTTCAATGTCCTATAGGTCACACCTCGCCAAGCTTGGTCAATCATGTTAACAGAGTTGAGGATGCTGAAGTGTTCCTTCCAGAATTCCTTTAGGGTCAACTTCGTGTCACTGGTCACTTCAAAACACTTTCTGAAAAGGGCCTTGGTATAGAGTTTTTTGAAGTTTGAAATGACCTGTTGGTCCATGGGCTGGAGTATGGGAGTAGTATTGGGGGGCAAGAATTTGATTTTGATAAAGCTGTATTCTTCTTTCAAGTCATCCTCGAGACCTGGAGGATGTGCAGGAGCATTGTCCATAACCAGAAGACATTTCATTGGCAAGCTCTTTTCAATGAGGTAAGCCTTAACCTGGGGGGCAAACACTTCGTTTATCCACTCAGTAAAGAATTGTCTTGTGACCCAAGATTTAGTGTTCGAGCGCCACATAACTGGTAGTGCACTTTTACAAATATTATTTCGTTTGAACACCCGGGGGTTGTCCGAGTGGTACACTAACAAGGGTTTGATCTTGCAATCGCCACTTGCATTTGCACACAGCAACAATGTTAGCCTATCTTTCATTGGCTTGTGACCTGGCATCTTCGTCTCGTCCTTGGTAATGTACGTATTGGCTGGCATTTTCTTCCAAAATAACCCAGTCTCATCACAATTAAAGACTTGTTGTGCGATCAAATTTTGTTCATTTATGTACCGATCGAATTCCCCCACGTATTTATCGGCTGCAATTTGATCCGAACTAGCTGCCTCCCCATGCCTAGTAACACGATGAATACCTGTTCTATTACGAAACTTTTCAAACCAACCCCTGCTCGCTTTAAATGTAAATGAATCACTTTCACTGGTACTCGGACTTTTCTTCACTAATTCTTCATAGATATGCAACGCTTTTTCACAAATGAACGCTTCACTAACACTTTCCCCGGCCAACTGTTTTTCTTTAATAAATATTAAAAGCAACTTTTCCATCTCCTCAATCACTTGTGGCCTTTGCTTAGTTACCGCCGTAACTCCCGTTGCAACATTCGCCTTCTTAATCATTTCTTTATGCTTTAAAAACGTAGAAATGGTCGACTTCGCCATTCCGTATTCTACCGCTAAATCGGACACTCGTACACCATTCTCATATTTCGCTATAATTTCCTTCTTCAACTCGATCGTTGTTCGCACTGTTTTCCTCTTCTCCTTCCCCTTAACACTCATTACTTTCTTGGGACTCATTATGAAAGCTAAAAAAGCAATTAAAAGCACTGAAAATCACTAAATCACAACGAATGCTGATCGCGCGTTGTCTGAGTGACGCTCTCGAGAGAACTGATGCTTCCCGAACAAGCGAGAGTGGCCGAGATGGCGCGATCATCACAAAGCCCATGCGGTCGTCACGTGTTCGGCTGGTCGAGTACCGAATTTTTGGTCGAGCACCGCAGCAAAAATTTCTCGAAAATTTTGGTCGAACTCCGAATTGTTCGAGTATAGAGTCGTTCGACTACCGAGGTATCACTGTATAACCTATCAAATTTTTTTTTTATTACATTTAAACTGCCCTCCATCTCTCTCTCTCTCTCTCTCTCTCTCTCTCTCTCTCTCTCTCTCTCTCTCTCTCTCTCTCTCTCTCTCTACCTATCTCTCTCTCTCTCTCTCTCTCTCTCTCTCTCTCTCTCTCTCTCTCTCTCTACCTCTACCTCTCTCTCTGTGGGCTACTTTTCACTACCTCCCATTCCTTACCTCTCTCTATCTCTCTAACAAATGATATCTTTGTTGCTCCTCAAAGTTTCATTTATATTGAAAATCAGTCATGATTCAATTTTCCTTACTTTCTCCAATCTCGCACCATCGGTCACATCGCGGTATTTTCGATATTTCCGGAAAATCCGCGATATATGTACATACATGGGTTATGAAAAAAATCCGCGAAGTGGTGAATCCGCGATGGTCAAACCGCGAAGTAGCGAGGGTTCACTGTAGTACGCAACTGAGGTATAAGTTAATTTTTTTTATTGAAATCCATGATGATAACTTTTTTGTGTGAATTTGTGGATATTTCGTTATATTGAAAATTTGATCAAATCTTTCAACATATGTCAATAAGGCATTTGAAAAATGTATCATTTATAAACTTTCTGCAAATCTAAGTTTTTTTTTATACACACAGTGGGAATAAACTTCATAAGAGGTTAATTTAATTTCTGAGAATAATTTTAAATATACTTTATATTGATTTTTATGATTTCAGATTCATAAACAACTTTTATAGGTCAATATTAGAGAGATGTTGCTTGTAAAATATAAATATTACAGTAATCGTAGGATTATACGTAGGTCATTAAGTAGGCTCAATATTAGAGAGATGTTGCTTGTAAAATATAAGTATTACAGTAATCGTAGAATTATATGTAGGTCATAAAGTAGGCTCAATATTAGAGAGATGTTGCTTGTAAAATATAAGTATTACAGTAATCGTAGAATTATATGTAGGTCATTAAGTAGGCTCAATATTAGAGAGATGTTGCTTGTAAAATATAAGTATTACAGTAATCGTAGAATTATATATAGGTCATTAAGTAGGCTCAATATTAGAGAGATGTTGCTTGTAAAATATAAGTATTACAGTAATCGTAGAATTATATGTAGGTCATAAAGTAGGCTCAATATTAGAGAGATGTTGCTTGTAAAATATAAGTATTACAGTAATCGTAGAATTATATGTAGGTCATTAAGTAGGCTCAATATTAGAGAGATGTTGCTTGTAAAATATAAATATTACAGTGATCGTAGAATTATATATAGGTCATTAAGTAGGCTTACCTATGTTAATAAGGCAGAAAAGGTACCAAAAACACAACAGTATCCTCTCAGACCAACTGTGTGCATTTAGTAGAGTCCCTTGGTTGACCATAGTTCGGAACATATTGAAAGAATAGACCTGGAGGTCGAGCGTAGGTTCCTTTCCTTTGATATACCCCGACGACATTGAAATTACCTTCATAATTGGTCCTGTTGTTAAGGCTGTGGCAATGAGGCACAACCAAACCTGTATTAAAATCAAATTTGCTTGAAAATTATTCTGTTTTGGTTTTTGAGAACATAAAGACAGATGCGTGAAAAACATATTTTGGCTTTCAATAGGATATCTTGAATTTGAAATTTACTCCAGTCATTATTCTGCATTCAAAAAGATGATAATAGTTAGGTATCTTATAAGTTGATTTTCAATTTGGTTCGGATTCAGAAAATATAATATATATATATTATATATATATATATATATATATATATATATATATATATATATATATATATATATATATATATATATATATATATATATATATATATATATGTTTTTGTGTGAGATGGCCATGTCGTCCTGATGGAAGGTTCCTAATAGCAGCTTCCAAAGGGACATATGTACTACAGTGATATTCCCAGAGAATTGACCTTTAGGTCTCCAGAATTCTAACTCCTGGCACGAATATCCTTTGGGACGAAAGGTAGTGGTTTGCCTCTCAAACGCTGGGTTGAATGCTGGTGACTGGGCCACCAGCTGCTGAAGCACCACTTGGAATGTGGTTTGTTGTTGAGCAACCACTTAGGGCACCGCAGTCATGGTGACTGTGGGATGTTGTTGGGCAGGCAGAGAGGGTAGTCTGGGCTTCTAAGTCTTCCTTGTATGTTGGGGACCCGCATCCGGGGAAGACTTCCGTTTTGATGAGATGCCCCACTTCTGGAGAAGGTTCCTATTCTCCTTGGCAGCTCTATCAACTACCTCCGTGACCACTTCATTTGGGAAGAGGTCTTTACCTCATATATTGGAAGATATCAGCTTCCTGGGTTCATATTTTCATTGTTGCTGCAGCAAACATGAACTCTCTACATGCTCTCCTAGCCTTCATAAAGGCGTACAGGTCCTTTACTAAGGTGGCCAAGTGCATTTTGGCCATGACCATGTGCATGTCTGGGGGACTTTTTTGGCCTGCACACCTCTCCATGCAGTTCTGTAGGGCTAGGGATGCCGCCAGTCTCTCCTTCGTCTCTTGCTCCCTACGCAAGAGAAAGTCTGACAGTTTCGGGAGATTCTCGCTGAACTGTCGTCCTGCGATATCTGCATCCAACTTCCCTAGTGAGAAGGTTAGGTGGACTTCTTTCCATTCCTTATCCTCCATTAGTAGGGCTAACGACAGGGGTCTACACTCCTCTAGTGTAGGGCAAGGATTGTCTGTCTCTACTGCCTTGGCAACAGCTTTAAAAAGCCTTTGACGTAAAGGGAAAGGTAATTGAAGCAGGAGCAAGAAAGGTAGGATGCTTCTTAAGGCGGACACTTTCGAGTTCGTGTAACCCACCTTCTTCAGGCTGCTCGACAAGAGAGCCTGTGCCTTGTCGTGGTCGAAAACCATGACCTCCTTTGGTTCCGTCTCCTCTTTTGACGCTGGCTCCTGCTTCAGTCGAATGAAGCAGTCTGGGTAAGCATTAAAGCTTGGCCAGAACTGGATGTCGTTGAAGGGGATGGCTCCCATCTTCTCCGAAATGTAGAGTTTGCCGTTAGTAATTGGCATAAACTCTGCATACCTCCAGGGATTGGTTTCGGATCAGGATGGGAGGTCTTGGACTCTGTGTCGCTTGTATGACCCTCGGGAGGAGGCGGTGAGTTGAGTTTCGCGGAGCTCTCTCTCGTGTATCGCTTCTCTTTCTTCGCCTTTCTTGCGAACACTCTCCATTAGGGCCGTAAGATGAGCCAGTGCTTGGCTCATGTCACCCGATGGAGGGGTAAAAGCAGAAGATGTCGAGGGTAACGGCTCTGGTGCCGGCACAGACGGAAGGGACTCCGACTCGACATCATCATCTTCTTCCGGAGGTAGAGTAGACTCCTCCTTGGGATCATCCTTCAATAGATCGTTTTCAGTGTCCGTAAACACTTCAGACTTCCTTTCCTCTTGGTGGATGTCCATGCCTTGCAATGCCTCACTGACATCCGTCTCGATGGCAATCTGGACGCAGGGAGGACCGGGTCGTGCTTGGGGTATGACAGCTTCACTACCTGTTTTCGGGAACATCAAGCTACGCATCCTGTCGTTAGGCAGGTACGGTCCTGGAGAGTTCTTCTGGAACCCTCGTACCCATTTGCGCAGCTTTTCTCATGCTGCATCCCTCGACTCCGTTGACTTGGGGTCGTCGAAACCTTCGGTCACCAAGGTCCGGCAGATGTTGCAGTCTTGGGGGTCCCAGTATCACAGGGTTTCGGTAGTGATGGTGCAGGGGGCATGAGACCTGTACGCTTTGTGACCACAGAAGTTCCTACTCCTGTGGTTACAGAAGATCACGTCGCACTTCATTTGGGGTTCCTCCTGTAAAGAAAGGAAATTTAAATGAGTATGCAGTTGTTTATCTCACATGGTAAACCGATATGCAAAATATTAATATTTTAACCATTATAGCTTAGGATAGTAAGCTAGAAGGGAAATAGGAAAGACACATACTTGTGTCTCCTGTCCAGCCAATTGCTGTGACCTCCCCTAATCTTAAAGTTATAGAGTTTCCTTATCAAGGCAAACTCAAAGAGAAGGGTTCTAACCTCTAGGGATAGAAAAAGTGTATACTAACACTGACCCTTCTTAAGTTCTTTAATATTGTGGGGCAAGTTATTAACTGATTCACTATCAGTGTATTTAAGGAAATCATTTCTTTCAATATAGGATTGGTCTCAACAATAGACTGTACAAGGATACACAAAGTATGTTGGAAAATAACTATTGTATAAGATATACTACTGTATAGTTTTCTGTCTGCAGTATATACTATACTGCAAATATACCGGCTACTGTATAATCATATACTGTACTTCAGCCAGCAGGTTGTCGGCTAGGCTAGCACCTGGCGGCATGGTCCAGCCGGCATGTCGCCGGCTGGATAGTACCTAGCGGCACCGGTCCAGTCGGCATGCGGCTGGCTGGGTTAGTACCTGACGGCACTAGCTGACAGAGAGAGAGGAAGCATGGAGTGAAGGGCTGCCTTATTCAAGTGTATGTTTACAATAGATAAGGGTGTAAGTACTTAACCTTACTGCCTTCCTCCAGAATGAGGGTTCAAATGGAAGGGGAGAACGCTTCATTCAAGCTTCCATCCAGCCACAAGGCTCGTTGCCAGTTGCTGCTGGTTTCAGGATTGTGGATGGCAGTCCAAGGGAGGACTGAAGAACACTCAACAGTAGAGGGGTTTCCCACTGACCGCCGTCACAGCCGGCACAGCCGGCACAGCCAGCACAACCTTTCCCAGAGCCTTGCGTCCATTAGGGAAAGACTGAGTGACCAAACAGCTGTTTATGTAGGAGCCCAGCCGGCACCACAATCTACCCGGCGAGCGGTAAGATTGTGGGACGACGGCCACAGGATTGCGATAGCTAGGCCATCGCTAAAGGACAGAGATGGGCAGGGAAAAGGGTCCTGTATCAAGTGTAGAAGAAGGCGGCAGGATTGCCGCCACTTCCACACAAGGGTGAAACTTTGTTTCAGTATCAGCGCCATCCTAAGCGGCAGAAGAATATATATTCTTCAGCCTAGGGTCTGCCGACACAGGACTAGTCTTCTAGACTGCAGGGGAGAAGGTGGTGGCATCATACTACCACTTCAAGTGTGTCCTAGGGAGGCTTAGCCTCCTATGCCGACAGCTCCAAGCCGGCAGGGGAGTGACTACTCGCCCAGCTGCTCGGCCGCCGGCAAAAGGACTGAATACTCTGAGGTTCTGTCAAAAATCCAAGCCGGGGTACTCGCCGGCAAGGGTGGGAGAAAGAAAACACTAGCCTAGTCAAGCCGGAGTGAATTACTCTATGGCAAGACCAAGATAGGGTTGTCGCCTATGGCGGCACTCAGAGGGAAGGAGGGATTACCCTTAAATCTCCACAGGAGACGAGTATCGAGTTATGTAACTAATTCTAGGAGATATACTATCTCCCGTTGAATTGATAAAACGATACTCGAGGGTAAACTGGGATAATGTATGAAAGTATACTAAAGCGCATAGGCTAGGTAGCCTAGCGCGGGGCGAGATCTCGGTTACCTAAATCGCCGAAACTCTAACTTAAATAGCTTCCATAATTTATTGATGCTATTACGACCAGGAATGTCGTTCTGCTAACTAAATAACACGTGCATAACGAACGACAGCGCCCATAGTGCCTCAGGTGACCGGCCAAGCTCCATAACACATTAAATTAAACTAATTTCACTGTGAAGCATGAGCTAAGAATTATACACTGTAAAGAATAAATACTCAATTTGCCAGAGGCAGAAGAAGCTGGAGATTGCATAATAATTCCTCACAAAAACGATCAAAAACGTTAGATAAACAGGGAAAACCACCATGTGCAATCGCTACAGAAATAGGAATGAGCGCCATCTTGGAGACTCGTAATAGTACGGGAGGAAGGGTAACCTTGATAACGGCTCCTCTTCTGTTTTTGCCACTCTTCCCCCCCGAAATGAAAACGCTATTCGGGGTGAAGATTGCTATGTGTCGTATCAGGATATACGTCCCCTGATATGCGATATCCTTAAGAAAAATTTTAAGGATATTCGCGCAAGGAATTAGAATTCTGGAGACCTAAAGTTCAATTCTCTGGGATATCACTGTAGCCAAATATCTCTTAGAAAGCTACCTATAGGGACCTTCCATCAGGGCGTCATGGCTTGAGCTCAAAAGTAATATTTATCAGTAATGTCAAGCATATTTATGCTTGACGTTTGATTATAATTCTCCCAATAAGCATATTTATATCTGTAATATTAAATAATAATTGAGGTTTTATAGTGATTTATTATGCACAATTGTGGAAAATGTTATGAATAGACTATTACCTGGAAAGTGAAAGGAGTAAGTACAGCAAGTGCCCTGTTCTTTTCCTTCGGAGCCCTGGAATAGAGAGCGATGTACCCTTGGATGTGTGAAATGGCGTAGTCAATAACAGTATCTCTCCTACCTGGGAAAATTGAAATAATTAGAACGGTGTCCTGAAACTGGATGGACCTTCATGTTAGACTTTTTCATATTTTAATTGGAAGCTGGAACTATTTACGTAGCCTTCCGGCCAATAGTTGTACAGTGAACCCTCGTTTATCGCGGTAGATAGGTTCCAGACCCGGCCGCGATAGGTGAAAATCCGCGAAGTAGTGACACCATATTTACCTATTTATTTAACATGTATATTCAGACTTTTAAAACCTTCCCTTGTACGTAGTACTGTTAACAAACTACCCTTTAATGTACAGAACACTTAATGCATGTACTACAGTACCCTAAACTAAAACAGGCACAAATATTAAAGGCGATTTTATATCATGCGTTTCCTAAACACACCAAAAAGCACGATAAAAAAGGGCAACCAATGTTTTGTTTACGTTTCTCTGATCATAATGAAGAAACAAACGCATTTACTGTACACATCTGTGTATAGGTTAGTTTTTGCATCGATTATATTGATTATTCAGTACAGTATGTTGATTTTGTTATTACCAATATGTATATACATATGGGTTATGAAAAAAATCCGCGAAGTGGTGAATCCGCGATGGTCGAACCGTGAAGTAGCGAGGGTTCACTGTATGATTATAAAAGACCTGTTATGTTGGAACATACCATTAACAGCAATGCCACCTATGGCAAAATTTACTTCCCTTCGGGCAACCATTCCGATCATTCCAGTGATTGTTCCATCAGGTTGGGGGTATCCATAAGTCCTGTCTGGCGGGAGGTATGCGCGGTACCTTTTGTTTTAATAGGTAAAGCGAAATTACTTTCATGAGTTTAGTTTCCCAAAATAGAAATTAGCTGATAGGCAATTAATGAATGACTTTATACTGTAGATGAATATTTATTCAAGTCTTTATCTGTGATATCTGAAATTTCATTTTGTAAGAGACTTAACAGTGCACAGTATTTTCTTATTTCAAGTATCTTAAAGAAGACAAGTCTACGGTATTTTCTTATTTCAAGTATTTTATCTTTGCAAGTTCTGTTCTGTTCTTCATCATATACAGTACAGTAACCCAATTTCAATGCTTACGTAAAGTTAAGGCTTTTGCTGAGAAGTTCAAGAATGGAATAATCAATTCCCGACCTGAGTTGAATAGTGCCGTCAGGATTAGATTCTCCCAGTTTTAAGTAAGGATTTGCCTCGCTGGCTGTAACCATCATCTGACGGCCCATCATGTCTGAGTACAAGTTAGAGTTCTCTGATATAATTTTTTCAATAGCTGTCTGGCTTTGATTTGATCTGTCACTAGTGGCCCATTCTCCTTCGAAGTAAATGCTGCAAGGAAAAATGTGTTTGGTGATAGTGAAAAAGACTAATTTTTCATAAATTTTTATGAATGTTTATTATGAACATACATTTATTCTCATGAATGACTTTGTGGTCTTATTCCTAATCGATTTCTTATTGTCATGACTATATTATTCTGCTCTTTCAGCCAAAGAATTGTAGTACAAAATGTTGACAAAGGCAATGCATTTAGATGAGATAGAAAAATTAAGAGTTAATAGTAAAAAAATTCAAAACATGGACACTGAAAATGAAGTAAAAAAAGTAGAAAAAAAGATATTGATTGGAAGAAGCCAAACAAAGCATGGAGACAAAAGGCTGTAGAAGGTTTATCGTGAGAGAAAGTTTTTAAAGAAAGACATGATGGAGGAATCATGGTGTAAAAAGGGTTATTGAAGAGGACAGACATCGAAGAAGGTAGAGATGTATGAAGGGAAAAGAGAGGAGTGATAAGAATTGAATTGAATATAGGATTTAGGCATTAAGCCAAGCACTGGGGCATCAAAGGCCATTCAGCGCTATATAACGAAAATCATTCAATCATATCTGTACACTCACACCATTTAGTATCATTTTAACCTTTAATACAAATCGTAACACTTTCATACAATAAATTCTAGATGTGAAATAAATAGGGATTAAAAGGGTAAAATAAATAAATAAATTAATAAAATCAATTATAGCTCGTAATATAACCCAATACTTTGTATAAATTTTCTCAAGTTCAGGGTATTACAATTTTCCCCCAGTATATCTGTCCTGGAGTAAATGTGTCCTCCTCTGAAGATTAAAAACAGGACAATCGACTAAAATATGTTTAACATCCATTGTCACTTGACAGGTATTACAAAGAGGGGCCTGTCTCCCTTCCCCACTCTTCATTAAATAATTATAGGAAATATGAAATGTCTTGAAGAAAGAATTAGAATCACAGATTACATTATACAAAATGATAAAGAGGCTTGGAAAAGATGGAAAAGACATACAGAGTTAAAGTTTTCTTTCTAAACTGGTTAGAAAATCTTATGAAAAGTTTACTTCTCTACTTCCTGTTCTGGAGATCAAGTATGTTGTACAACAATTATTATTATAACTATTATTACTTGCTAGGCTACAACCCTAGTTGGAAAAGCAGGATGCTATAATCACAGGGGCCCCAACAGGGAAAATAGCCCAGTGAGGAAAGGAAACAAGGAAAAATTAAATATTTTAAGAACAGTAACAAGATTGAAATAAATATTTTCTATATAAATTATAAAAGCTTAACAAAACAAGAGGAAGAGAAATAAGATAGTGTGCCCGAATGTACCCTCAAGCAAGAGAACTCTACCCCAACACAGTGGAAGGCCATGGTATAGAGGCTATGGCACTACCTAAGAATAGAGAACAATTTTGGAATGTCTTCCTCATAGAAGAGCTGCTTACCATAGCTAAAGAGGAAATTTTACCTCATTCATCCCTTACTTGTATATCTAGTCTACCAATTTAAGTCGTTTTCCTCTGTTAGTCAAGGTACCAAAAACTTGAATTTGACTCGGCGAGCTGTAATGGCACGATAATCCCATCACTCGCTGCTTTTAGAAGCTTTTTACAGAAAGTACAGCAGTTGAGCAAGTAAATGTTTTACTTTTTCCTTTGCTGCCATCAATTTAAAGACCAGAGACTGTAGTTGCTCAGGTACTGTATTGCTAAAAGGGTTCTTTAATGAAGGATACCTATTAATGATCTCTTATTGCAGTACAGTATATACCTTACATTAACCCTATTTGAATCCTCATTTATAATAGGTTAATGCATACTGCACATGGGTTTTAGATAGAGAGTCCACTCTCAATATAGAAAAAAAAACAGATTTTGAGTGAAGCGAAAAATCTATTTTTGGGTGAGATAGCCATGTCGTCCTGATGGAAGGTTCCTACAGTAGCTTCCTAAGGGTATATATGACTACAGTAGATATTCCCAGAGAATTAAACTAAAGGTTTCACAGAATTCTAACTTCTGGCGCGAGTACCCATAAGGTTTCCCTTGACACGCCCCATAGCTATCTGCACCCCACATAGCGTTTACGCTTCGAGGGGAAGTGTGGCAAGTTATGGGAGGAGCCGTTACTAAGTTCTCCTCCTTCGTTACTGTTACGGTACTCGGCGACGTCGTAAGCGGTCGCCATGTTGGCCGCCATCTTGGTTGACGTCAAGTCCTTAATCTTAAATCATCATGAAAATTCATGACACAAAATACTAAAGTTACAGTCGTAAAAATCCGGCTTCTTCCTCTCCAGCAATCCCATTTATGAAGAGGGTTATTCTTAACTTTTCACTCACCGCATTGTTCCATTCTTATCCACGTGAGCAGAGAAAAGGATGCTGTTTTCCCCCGGCTCCTGAAGGATGATTGTGACCTGAGTGCCTTCAAATATTAATCCCTCGAGACTTTGGATGACATTTTCTTGAGTTGCGTCCCTCTCGAGTACCACTAACCATTTGACGAAGTGGCTTTCTAACCTTCCCCTTTGAATCTGAAATGGATTAGTCGTGCGTAAACTTTGCCAGTATATGTGATCAAGTATATTGGATCAGTATGCATTCAATTTAGCATTGCTGCATTTGTCTGCATAATAAGAGACAAAATGTATGAAAAAGAAACTGTAAATTATAATAACATTTATCAAACACTTTCTAGAAACAAATTCAACCATCTATGGCTTCTATGCCTAAATAACTAAATCCTGTCTTATATTTATCTTCATGGTTAATGATGTAAAAATTAAAGTAAAATTGGGGATGACAACAATGGACTATGTAAACTATATATATATATATATATATATATATATATATATATATATATATATATATATATATATATATATATATCACTGTGCTACTGATGAGAATTTTTTGCAAAAGTGAGATGCAACTACTGCCCGTGGTGGTTTCACTTCACAAGTTCATCTATGATTTTGCAATCAGAGGACGAATGTGAAAGTAACTAGTGTTGTTCTTCTCTTGAGCCACCCTCTTTTAAAGGAAATTACTATGTTTATGTATATATACATATACATATACACACACACACACATATATATATATATATATATATACATACATACATACATACATATACATATATATACATATACATATACATATATATATATATATATATATATATATATATATATATATATTATATATATATATATATATACACATATGTATATATATACACATATATACATATGTACAGTATATATACACATATATACATATATATATATATATATATATATATATATATATATATATATATATATATATATATATATATATATATATATATATATATATACTGTACCCTATAGAGGCTTCAAATGATATGAGATTATAGTAAATAGTTTCTAAAGTTGATGAGTAACATCCGTTAGATAAACTAATAGGAATGTAATTCTTTGCCTGATTTCTGTTCAAGGACCTTAATGCAATTGTATACATTACCTTCCTGAATATATCAATAAGACTGTCAAGCGAACAAAATGCCAAGAGCATCGATGCATGTGTCTGTGGCTTCAACATATTTTCAATCGTAGTTTGCGAACCGTCGTACAAGAATACCATGAGGCTCTGGAAGTCGCTGAAGAGTACCGGTGTTATGTCTTTTGTCTCTGTTTCAGATAAAAGACAGTTAAAAGGATAAAATTTTACTTGATGAATTTCTTTTGGCACATGTGCATATATCACACACACATTTTATATATATATATATATATATATATATATATATATATATATATATATACTGTATATATATATGTAAATATATATATATAAATATATATATATATATACATACATATATATATATATATACATACATACATATATATATATATATATATATATATATATATATATATATATATATATATATATATAGTCTATATATATTATGTAAAGTATATATTTATATATATTTGGTAAACAAATTGAGATTATAAGAAGTAAAATGCCACTTTCTCTAAAAAGAGCACTATTTAATGTGATTGTCCTACCCGTATCAACTTAGACATATGAAAATTAGAGCCTTACTAAAGCTCTAGAACATAAGCTAGTTACAACTCGAGGAGCTATGGAAAGAATAATGATGGGAATAACATGAAGAGACAGAAAAAGAGCAACATGGATACGAGAGCAAACTAAAGTAGAGGATATTCTAACTGTTTGTAATAAAAGGAAATGGACATGGGCAGGACATATAATGAGAATGACAGACAATAGATGGATATTAAGAATAACAGAATGGGTCCTTAGACATTGTAAAAGAAACAGGCAAAGGAAGAGATGTCGATGGATTGACGAACTAAGAAAGTTTGTGGGCGTGGTCTGGCATAGAAAGACTATAAATAGACATATCCAAGGCCTTTTATCTGCAGTGGACTAGAAACATGATGATGAAGATGGTGATTATATATATATATATATATATATATATATATATATATATACTGTATATATATATATATGTGTGTATATATATATCTATATATCCATATAGATATATACTTATATATATACATATATATATATATATATATATATATATATATATATATATATATATATATACACTGTATTTATATATATAAATATATATATATATATATATATATATATATATATATATATATATATATATACTGTACTCTCATATGATAAAGACGTTTCGGGCTATATATATATATATATATATATATATATATATATATGTATATATATATATATACAGTATATATATATATATATATATATATATATATATACACAGTATGATATAAGTCTTTCCAGTCACTTTTAGTGGCATTGCTAGGCATATTACTCCTCGGTCTCTCCCCGTCCCTCGTGTATGTGGTAGAGGGAGTAGACATACCCTGGTGATAGGGAGTACCCTGGGAGGTACACTCGGAAACACACTCTTCCACCGGCGGGTTGAAGCTAGGTAGTAGTTAGGAAAGGGGAAATGGATGGGAAGGGTTGAATCTGTTTACATGTTCATGTAAGTTTTTGCGCTTAGTCCATGTCGTCCTGATAGAAGGTTCCTTCAGTAGCTTCCTAAGGGTATATATGACTACAAGAGAAGGAATACCTTAGGAAGCTACTGAAGGAACCATCCATCAGGACGACATGGCTATCTCACCCAAAAATAGATTTTTCGCTTCGCTCAAAATCCATTATTTAGACCTCATTTTTGACGGCTGCGTACACTTAGAACTGTAATATACCGTAAGCGTCTAGATTACCTAACTTGAACTCTTACCAAATCGGTACATCTTTGTGATGACAGATAAAATCAAAATTTTAGAGTTTTGAAAGAGTCTTACCTTCATATATAGGGTCATATAGAAGATGGATTTCAAAACTGCCTTCTTTTTCACTTAGATTAATTACTGTAGTCGATATGTCACTTGATAAGGAGTTGCTGAAAAAAAGAAAAAATATATTATTCAAGATAAGTGTGTTTATGCACGCAAGGACACACAAATACACACACAGATACAGAATTTTATATATATATATATATATATATATATATATATATATTATATATATATATATGTATATATATGTATGTATATAAATATAATGTATATATATATATATATATATATATGTATATATATATGTATATAAATATATATATATATATATATATATATATATATATATATATATATATATATATAATATATATATATATATAATATATATATATATATATATATATATATATATATATATATATATATATATATATATATATATATATCTCCCATGTCAACGGATAATGAGACATCAGAACGTGGGTTTTTTCACTTTATTATAAAAATGTTTGTGAGTACACTTTCCACAGCCTGATACTCTCTGACGAGCACCTACTTGTCCCAAATGATCGCTCAAGAGGTAACTGCTTAACCCTCGGCAAGTAAATGCAATGTTGCTCTGTCAATATGCGGAATTGTTAGATTTTGTGGAATTCTCCTCTGTGATGGAAAAATGCTTAACACACGTCACATATCAGACTTGGCACACACACACACACATATATATATATATGTATATGTTAAATATATATATATATATATATATATATATATATATATATATATATATATATATATTTATATATATTTATATGTATATATATCTATATATATGTATATATATGTATATATATAGTGTATATCTATATATATATATATATATATATATACATATATATATATATATATATATATATATATATACTGTATATATATATATATATATATATATA